>NC_092871.1:16633136-16687465 GCF_032062135.1 Pyxicephalus adspersus
TTTAGTTTTTCTATTTAAGAGTAGTGTAGACATTCAAGTATAAGTATAGGCAAAACTAGTAGTCAAGTCTTAGTCATCATTTTTTTTTCAATAGATGTGGTTACAGACATCAATGCTTGTAAGATGTTGACGCATTTTGCACTTTAGTCCAGAATTTTGCAGACACTCATCCAGATTCCTCTGGAGTTGTCTATTTAGATTTATTCTATTGCTAAAGATACTTTAAGATAGGTCAGAAAACCTTCACTGCATTCTCATTTGTTTTTGTTAGACCCAATAGAATAAAACTTCCTATAATCCACTCTAATTTATAAAACAGTGAACCTTACATTCCCTAAAACATTTCCTTGTGGCAATCTTCCAGGTCCATGTGTTTCAATGGCAGGTATTGATTCCCACCAGGGAGTATCAGACTCCCTGCTTTATAAATACATTTCCTAAATTTTGAAAGTATAGCTTTTTTAAAAAAAATATTATAACTCAGTGGTCTATATTAGCAACAAAAATAATGTTTGAAACATTGTTTAGCACAAATAAATGTGTAAATGTTTGGTTTATATATAAACTGGGGGCACTGAGCTTTTTAATAAAAAAAAAACCAGTCAGTTTGCAACTGATGTGGCCTTGATGAACATTGGAAAACAAAGTTTGCCTATGCAAGTGAACTATGGGCTAGCTGATCTAACTCGGGCATTAATAATTTGTTGATACTCATGGCTGAACTTCAGTGTTTGAATATTGTTTGGGGGAAATTGTATTTCATTCGGCTTGTTTTATTCAAACTCTTAAAAACTGGGGAAGGTAGGCTACTATGGGAGGAACTGGGTGATCCAGCAAATGGATTCCTTAAAATTATATTGCTATTATTTAGTAAATGTTTTTAATGGAATGGGCCAGGTAAATCCATTCCTTGTTTGTAGGATCATCCAGGTTCTCCCAAGTATATCTTCTTCAGTCCTGGATAGCTTTAGTAAAACAGGCCCATTGACTAACCTGTGAATGTCTGACTAGATATGTATTGCCTTTAAATGTAACATAGATAATTAAATCATGCATGGGTACCAGCAGAGACCTTGTTTTATGGACAGTTGTACATGAATGTAAGAAGGAGTTATAACTAGCAATCTCTTCAGATTTAATTGGCAACTAGAAAAGTTGTTGGAAGAGCACGATTTATGTACTGGTCTGTGTTTTTTTTTTGTTGAATACAAAGGACCCTAGCAGATGGTGGTCCCGAGTCATGCTTTTCGGGCTCTGATAGTGGCTGGAACTTTGCTCTTGGCAGATACTGTTTATCTGAAGCAGCTGTAGATGTTGGCTGATTAGACACTTGGCAAAGTGTTCATGGTGGGTGGAGGGAGAGCTCATGCCTGTTTTGGTTGTTGGCAGTCTGTTGAAAAAATTGCCCTGACCTTGGGTCTGCCATTGGTAGTTGCCATGTGAATGAACTGCATGTGTTCTATATGCTTAGAATTCTGGTAGTTTTATGCGTAAGTGGTCTATTCTTCTTTTTTTCCCTTCAGTCTGGTGGCTCTGACCAAGAGCGCACAAAAAAGAAGAGACGTGGAGATCGTTATTCTGTACAGACTTCACTTATTGTGGCTACTCTAAAGAAGATGCTTCCAATTGGTCTAAACATGTGTTCCCCAACTGACCAGGAGCTCATAACTTTGGCCAAGACACGCTATGCTCTGGTGAGTATGGTGAGGGGTAGGTAAAATTTAGAAGGTATTCAACGTTTTACCAGATGTTAGTTAAGTTATAAGAGCAGGATATCCAAGTAGAAGCATTTCTATGCACGGGCAGACAGAACTGTAAACACATAAAATGGTGCAAGACTTCATCTGGACTTTGTTCAGTTCCTGGTCTCAGTTGAGTCTTTAGGCTGCCTTATTTCCCACACCTTCTTCACTCATAAATACATTTAAAGAATAGCCAATATCGTTGTACTAATGTTTTTTTGTTTAATAATTTATTTTAACAGAAAGACACAGATGAAGAAGTACGAGAATTCCTGAATAATAATCTCCATCTTCAGGGCAAGGTTAGTACTTTCTGACATGCAGTAGAAAACTTTGTAGTAGAACAGTTTTATACATATGTCATATCCAGTGCTGGTCTTCCAATGGTCATTGATCACAGGTGATGGTGTTGGTTCTAAGTTGACTCTTTGAAAATTTGTTTGGACATAATGTTGCTTCTTCATTGTACCTAGAGAACAGGTACTCTATCTCGTTATGCAGCTAAATTTTGTTTTTCTTTTCAGGTGGAAAATTCTTCAATGCGTTGGCAGATGGCGCTATATAATAAAATGTCAGGTAAAGCAGAAGACTCCAACAGTCCTGAGAAAATTGTGAAAAGGGTACAGGAGGTCTCTGCTGTCCTCTTTCATCTGGAACTAGTAAGTTCCTATTTAAAATCCTAAAATTCTATTGAGCTAATTCACCAAGGTAACCAATAGTAAACAAATAAAATTGACCTTTTGGGAGTCAGGTTGGTGTTTGATTACTTTTTATTGGTCTTCATTTCTTTTCAATTTGCACATGACTAAAAAGTATTAGTTGCACTTCAATATTAGTAAAAAGTACAATAGTAATATAATATATACCTTCATTAGATGCTTCTTTTATATGTACACAAAGTTCATCTTTAAGGAATCCTTATAGGCATTATTCATTGTTCAAATGTTTATCACCTTCAGTTGTCAATCTTTCTTTTCATCACCAGACTGAACACCCCTTTAAATCTAAAAAAGCTGTTTGGCATAAGCTTCTCTCCAAGCAACGTCGTCGTGCCGTTGTGGCCTGTTTTCGAATGACGCCCCTTTACAATTTGCCTAGGTAGGTAAAGAGGAACTGGATGTTTTGGCTTGCTGATATTTGGAGTTACCTCTAAGCAGGTGATTTGCATTTATTTTATCATCTAAGTAAAAAATTCTAGGTTTATTTATTATAACAGCCCCAAAACTCAAATCTCTGCAAGGTACGGTTTCCTAAAGTGGGGTTTATGGTAATCCCATGGATCTAAACAACAAAAACCTTTCCATCCAATTTAGCCAAAAATGCTGATGCTTTAATACAGTTGACAGAGAAGCTATCAAATGCATTTTTGTATGTGGTATGTCTTTTGTATGAAAATACCTTTTTTTGTTTAGGTTACTGCTGCTCATATTTTACTCTTGTTGTTTTGTGTGCAGAAACTTTTACTTAAGAGTTAACAGAATTATGGTTTTCTTCATAGGCATCGTGCATGTAATATGTTCTTGGAAAGTTATAAACAGAACTGGATTTTTACTGAAAACCATGACTTTGAGGACAGGATGATTGATGACTTGGCGGTAAGTAACCAATACAGAAAAGACCAGAGCTGCGCACAAGCAGTACATTTTTGTTACTAGGAATGATATATCTTGATCTTTTCCAATGACACTAGAATTATATGGGCGCTGTACACACAGAGCTGTTCAGTTCTATAGAGAGGGGAGGACAAGCTGGATATACCTCACTGTGTCCTCCTTTATTGTGTTGTGTAACAGGTGGCAGTGCTGAGCATGTAAAAAGCAAGTATGGCTGCCTCCTTTTGGGCTTATAAACAGTTACAAAAATAATAATAATTTCCTTAGTTTGGTTTTATGTTTAAAGTAAAACAATTTGCTTTAACTACTTGTACACTAAACTCTCCAGAAATCTGGAGAAACAGAAGAAGAAGAGGAGGAAGAAGAGGAGAAGAAACCAGACCCTCTACATCAACTCATCCTTCATTTCAGCAGAACAGCTCTGACAGAGAAAACGTAAGTGTGCCGAGATGCTGTAACCTATAACTCTGTGTGATTTAATTTAAATGAAACTTTCCTAATTTTGATCTTATTAAAAAATTATTTTCTCTGCAGTAAACTGGAAGAAGATTACTTATATATGGCATATGCTGATATCATGGCAAAAGTAAGTTGGCATAATTAAATTATTTGACATAATTAAAATTAATTTTTTTTCTTTTGTATAATATGAATTATATTTTGTTTATATTTAAAAGTAAAATATCCGCTCAGTAGTGCAGGTTTTTTTTTAGGTCAAAGAGATTTGTTTAGCATTGATTTAATAATCTTATAGAAACACTGCTTCTTTCCCCCCAGAGTTGTCATATTGAGGAAGAGGATGAAGCTCCCGAAGTTGAAGATGAGGAGGCTGAACTCACATTTGAGGTATGTTGTACCTTTATTATTTTGTTGTTTTTTCTTTTCTTCTTAAATTCATTCCATTCTGAGAAGCCACCACACCATTATAGTATACACATCATGGTTCAGTCCACTTACTCGTCCTTTCTTCCACCTTTTTCCAACACTTTTTGTAGCAGTATGTTTTTAAGGCCTTTCATGTCTGTATTTCTCCAAATTAATTTTTTGGGTGAATTCGTAATAATTTTTTTTAAAGCAATCTTGGTGCCAAATACAATTTGCACTAAAACTTTGTGGATGGAATATGAATATGTAACATTTGCAGGTATTGGCTCTCACAAAGTTCATGCTATTCCACCTGATGATGCAAGTACAAATATAAAAAGACAATGGGTCTGAGTTATTAAAGTTGTCCAAGACTGTAGAAGCTAGACTATCATGGGTGAGCTGGAGTGATTCAGCAAACCTAGAATGGATCTGGTTAAGGCTGAAACATTTTACAACTAGTGAATAACTAAAAGAAATTGTTTCAAGGTTTGCTGGATCATCCAGGTTCACCCATAATAGTCTCTCTTCCTCAGTCTAGGAGAGCTTTAAAAGATCAATCCCAATATAATTGTATTCACACTCTGGAGATGATACATGAACATTACCAATTGTGATGTTGGTGTAAAGTAAACAGACTCTCTCTGGAGACTCTGCTACAAGTTTGAGGTGGTCACGTAGTCAAGCACTGCAAACTTTAGATCATGCAATAAACAGACACCAAGTTTTGGGGGGCATTTCGCCCTTTCTTTTACGCTTGTGTTTTGGAAAGGTCTTCCTAAGATGATCATTGAGCTTTTAGCCCCAAGAGTAGGGCGAGAAACGACCTTTCCCCCATTCTCAAAACCTTCTACTTAATCCTCCTGTCCAGAATCTAGCCATTCTTCTTCATTTTACTTCCTTGTACTCTCTACATGTGTAACCTAGCTGTTGGCATCTATAGCTACTGACACATTGTTTACAAAGATGGGGGGTCTCTTGCCAAGTGGATCTTTTTAGTAGTGTGATTGTCTGTGATCAGAATAATCAAAAAGTTTACAGAGCAAGAAAACTGAATTCTTGGGAGGTGATAGCTAATGTGTTTGTCCAATGCCTGGCTCAGATTACCATAAATAACCAAATATACCAATATTTAATAAACATTACTTTTCTCAGTAACCATATACTGGTTGTCATTACAGGAGAAAGAAATGGAGAAACAGAAGCTATTGTACCAGCAGTCCCGTCTCCATAATCGTGGTGCTGCTGAGATGGTCTTGCAGATGATCAGTGCATGTAAAGGTTAGAAGTCACCTTAAACTCCCAAAATTGGATTGGCAAGGCATTTTATTTCTTAAAATCCATCAATTCTATTGTATGTTGTGCTGACTTGACATTCATCAATTGTTCATTTGGTCTTTCAGGGGAGACCGGAGCCATGGTCTCCTCCACACTCAAGTTAGGAATTTCCATTCTTAATGGAGGAAACAATCAGGTCCAGCAGGTCAGGAAAACTGAGCAAATGATGATAATCTAACAGATAAAGGAAATCTGTAATTAAGAAGTGATTTACATTAGTTTTTTTTTTTTTTATTTACCAAGTAACTATAAAATATTGCATTGAATATTTGCAGACAGCTGTTGGCTCTTCTTTAGAATTTTTCAAAGCTAGTTGAAACTGAACAGAAAAAAATGCATTTCTTTACAGAGCTGTATAGCAGGATCCCAAATTATGTTTACAGGTGAATGATAACAGCCCATTTTTTGTGCTTAGCTTAGCCAGAATCGAACAGAAGAGGAAACGCTAGTGCTGGGTTTTCTCTTTTAAAAAACTCAGAATTCTTTGCAGATTTCTCTCTGTAGCCCTAGCCAGAGAATGACCGCTTCCCTTTTAAGTCTGGTATGCACTCCGGTGTGGACCCACTGTGCCACTGACTGGGTGTGCTCCGTAGGGGTGTAACTAAGCCGCTACCTGGTCTTCACTAGAGCCTCTGATGGTGAGGATAGGCTTGGGCAGCAAGGTAGCTGCCAGGTGCCTCTCCAGAGCAACCCCCAGGTCAGTGGCAGTGACCAGAGAGGTCAGGGTACTCGGTGCAAGCACCCAGGGGCTTGCGTGGCCAAGAGGGTGATGGCAATCAGGCAAAGGTCCAAAAATGTAATCCGAGGTCAGGGTCAGGCGGCAAACAGGCAAAGTCCAAGGGTAAGAAACAAGGTCCGGTACACAGTAAAGCAAACAGAGGAACTACCTTTGCACTGGGAGTTACACAGGGTAAAACCTTGAGATTGCTCAGGCAACTTCCAGTAGTAGGAGGTGCCTTTAAATACCTGCAGAGATCCAGCCATAGGCTGTAGAAACAGAGGGCGTGTATGTGTTACTTCATAGATTTAAGAGAGACACACCCACGCCAGCTCAAACACCAGAGCAAGTCTCCAGCAGGAAGGAAACTCAGGCATGGAACACAGGTAGTGGCAAAAATGTAATCCGAGGTCAGGGTCAGGCGGCAAACAGGCAAAGTCCAAGGGTAAGAAACAAGGTCCGGTACACAGTAAAGCAAACAGAGGAACCACCTTTGCACTGGGAGTTACACAGGGTAAAACCTTGAGATTGCTCAGGCAACTTCCTGTAGTAGGAGGTGCCTTTAAATACCTGCAGAAATCCAGCCATAGGCTGTAGAAACAGAGGGCGTGTATGTGTTACCTCATAGATTTAAGAGAGATACACCCACGCCAGCTCAAACACCAGAGCAAGTCTCCAGCAGGAAGGAAACTCAGGCATGGAACACAGGTAGTGGGGTTACCTGAAAGATAGGACCCGGCGCCCGTGCCTGCAATTAGGAGCAGCGGCGCCGGCACGACCTGGAGGGCTAACAAAGTCTTTGTATGTTGGTATAATGACCGATTCCTTTTAGAGTATGTTTGTTGTTGATAATTTATAATCGCTCAGGTAAAATAAAAATTGATTTATTTTTTTGAATAGGAGATTTCATTGTTTGGCACCACATCCCCCTATTCACAATACTAATAAAAATAGAAAAAAAATAGAAAAAGAAATAAATTAAAAAAAAAATACTGTGTATCCTGGATTTCAGTGAGGCAAGGGCAATTTCTTTGGGTCTTTTTGTAGGATTCCTAGAAAGCTGAGGTTCCCACATCTTATGTAATCATTGCACTGGAGCATTTTCTCTTGATATTTGAAATCTTGAGATCACAGGAGGTGGCAAAAGTGATTTTCCCCGGGTATACAGAAATCTGTTATGGTGTAAGGTGAGCATTGATTACATGCTGCATTCCCCAAAGGGTAATGAAACGAGGCAGTCTTTGTATATGAAACTAAAGCCCACAAATGATAAGGTCTACTTTTTTCTTCTATGATTTCTTACAATTAACTGACTTGAACAATGTGCTACCTAAATGGGGCAACAAATCATACAGGTGTGTTCATTGCTGAGGTTAAGTTCTCTGACTAGCTGACTAGTTCTGACTACCTTTTTCTGCAGAAAATGCTGGATTATCTGAAGGACAAAAGGGAAGTTGGCTTTTTCCAGAGTGTGCAGGCCCTGATGCAGACTTGCAGGTATGTTGTATAGATTTATAGCCATATTCAGTCATATAAAAAGTATAGTAATCCATAATGTTCTTCAGCTCAAATATGTGAATATTGATAAGAAATGTTATTAGGATTGCTAGATATTGTACATACATGAAAACAGGCATAACACAAGTATGTACATTTTGTGTAATATTCCAAACCAGACTGACCTTTAAAAAGCACTATGATTAACTAATATTCTTCTCACTTATCTTTCCGTATGTATTACAGTGTTCTGGACCTGAATGCCTTTGAACGCCAGAATAAGGCAGAGGGACTTGGCATGGTGACAGAGGAGGGTACAAGTGAGTAATGTGTGCCATGAATCTAGCAATAAAGATTCACTGGTAACTAGTGTTAGTGTTCGAATTCGGTTTGTTCCTATATTCAACCAGAATATGGCTGTTCGAATTGGGATAGACCCAACCAGAAAAACACGGGATTCGAGTTTGCGAATTCGTGTGTAAAAATATGTGTAAAAAAAAAAAAAAAGTCTTTAATGGTAAAGTAATTTATTGAATGTGTGTGATTTGTGTAACTAAGTTTTATTTTTATTTTTTTTTACAGGTTATCCCACAATGACAGGATGATTCCCACGGCTACATTCATTCAAGAGCACAGCTGTGGGAATCCTCCTGTCAGTGTGGGATCCCCAGGCACTAGAGGTTAAATGAGGACAAGTCTCCCCATTCATTCACCTTTAGTGCTCTGTGATTTGCTGAGGAAAGGAAAATCCCAATGACGCTTGAGCTGTCATCAGGGTTTACCTTTCCTCAGCCAATCACAGAGCACTAGAGGTGATGAATGGGAAGACTTGTCACAGAATGATTCCCACCGCTGCATTCATTCATGAGCCCAGCCATGGGACTTCTGTGTTCTTGGATAGAGAATCTCTATCCAAGAACACATACTACAGTTACTACAGGTATGCTAGGGCTGCAAGAGCTGACAGCTGACAGCTCTGCTCCCCTGATTGCTCTTGCAGTTCTACACAGTCATGAAAATAACCCAAATTTTACCCCCCTATAGTCTTTAATGGTGGTCGATTTCCTTGAAAAAATTCGGGCTATTCGATTGAATAGCCGCCAAATCGAACACTGATATATTGGACCAACACTACTGGTAACATAACTTTAACCACCTTCACCTTTTTTTGGTCAAGATTGTAATTTCAAGATCTGGGTTTATCCATCAATGGATGGCTTCTCGTTGTAATGCTGCAGCAAATGGAGCATGGATTTTTCTACATTGAAGGTGGATGCTGAAATGTTGGATCACCCACTTATTTCCTCTGTCTTATGGACCACAGACAGGAAAGCATGATGGTTCAACCTCCACCACTGTGGAGGGGGGTTCTCTATCTTGGCTGTAGAGGGCAGGAAGGAAAATGGCATGTGGGGAGAACCACGTCTATAAGGAATATAGGATGTCAGACCTACCTATAAATTAAATATAAGTACTGTGAACTATTAAATAGTCTGTTACCAGATTCCATTACATTGCATTTTTATACATTATCATTTCGCACATGTCAATCTGTACACAGCTATTTATTATACACTGTAGAATTAATGCAAATGATGTCACTATCTACCAATCATGTTTCTTAAAAAAGAACGTCTAATATAGTCTGCTTTGATATAGGTATGGTTAATTTTTATTTTATTTTTATTTGCTTCACAAATATTCTTCCTAAAAGATTTGGTGTTTGTCATATATCAAGTGCCCCAGATTTCATAGTATTTGTTAAACAGATTTTTATAAAGTACATGACTTATGCATTCGTTATTCTTAAATTGAGTTCTATAAGGTACATAGCTTATGGTACTGTTATTTTTCTGGTGGAAGTGAATTTTCATTTATGAGGGTATGAACTTAGTTTCAATGTGCCATTATTTATAACTTGGTCTTTATGTATATCTGACTTGCATTTTCCCCCAACCCATTTCTTTCCTAATCCCATCACCTCTAAACACCCAAACAATAATTTGATCTATATGACAATTGTATTGTATCTTTCTCTTTCTTTTATGTTTTGGGAAGCGGGTGGGGACTGTTTTATTTTTGGCATCATCCAATTAATGTGTTTGATATAATGATATTCACGTTTTCCTTCCTGTTCCCTGACATGTGGTTGTGCCCCCCTCCTTTTCCTGCCTGCCTCTCTCATTCCCTGACCTACTTGGTACCCAGTCATCAACCGTGAACAGGGTAAATGTTCATTTAAACCTCACTTCACCAGTGCTTCTACTAACAGGTCACTATCCCCCTCCTCCTCTCTTCCTCAGCAGGCCATGGCCACCCCAACAAAAGGACCACTATGTTGATTTGTGCATAATATTACTGTAAATAGGGATTATTTACCCAATCTGTATAGTAGGCAGAGTAAGCCGATCCCTAGGACAGAGAGTGCTATCAACACAAAGTGGTGTAGTAACTCCCTTCCAATGAGTAAAAAGGTTGTGGTCACTTGTATATCACTTGACTATTGCTAATTTTGCATCCAATTGGCTGGTTTGATTGCTTTACCAATCAGTGATCATTTAGTATAAAAGATAGTTATACATATGATTTCAAAGGCAGTAATTCTAATATATATGATACTAGCAAGACTTTCCCTGGCATTTCCGTAATTATCATGTATTTCTCATGCATTTGCATCGTAGTATCAATTTCTAGACATGAATGATTGGACGTAGCCATGGTCAGCTCAGCAAATTCCATCACTACTAATTCCCTTTGCACTGTGATCCTCTTACTTTCCCAACTAATCATTTACTCCCTTCCTAGCAAAGCCTCAGGTGTAAGTGAATATATTAATATATTATGGTGACCTTACAGAAACCTGTAGATATGAGCTAACCCCAGTTATTGTATCTGAATGCAAAGGCTTCTATTTTCAGAAACAATGATTCTGCTGTCTGCTTTGCCTGGATTAAGGTCCATGCACTCCCTAGATTTTCATCACCTTCATCAGTTGTGATTGTTTAGGTGAAAATCTAATGTTAGTATGGGTCTCCCCCCCCCACCCCAGTGCCATTAAAGAGGTTGTTTGTGATCCGCCATATTGGATAATGGATGGCTATACTCTCCCCCTTTTTTTTTGTTAGCTGTGCATTGTTTTCCCTCTCCATAGAATAGAACAGGATGTTCAGTAGGAGGAAGAAGCAAAAATGCAGGACCGTTTAGCAAGCCTTACCAAGATAGCTTATGGGGAGGGTATACTTTGGCATTTAGCCTTGCATGTTAAAGGACCTTGTCCTAGGTATTTTCTGTAAGGTTACCTCTCTCTTCACCACCTACTGGCAACCTAACCACACAAGTTCAGTTTCTTCTGGTTTGTAGTGTGTTGAGTTTGGGAACTAACTAACTTTTCAATGAGTGATTTTCACCAAGCTTTATTATAACCCACAAACCTGCTGCTGTTTGTTCTTCTTTTGTCTATTTCACTGTTTCTTTTTTAAAGTCAATCTACGATTATCTTTGTATTCTCTCCTTTGTCTCTATCCTATCCATTTTAGTGTTCTTTTTACTTTCCTGTTAATTTTCTTTCATTCTTTTTTATTTCTTTGTGCTTATTTTTATTTTTCATGTGTCACACTATATCTGGTGTATTGTTTTTTTTCTTTCCTTTCTTCTCTCTTTCTCCAACCAGTTTTTTCACCAGATTTGTTTCTGATTTATTATGTTTTGCTCCTGTCTTTACTTATGTTACATTATGTCTGTTCCACCTCTAATTTTCACCTTTTTCTGTGATCAACGACACCAGGAGAGAAGGTGATGGCGGACGATGGGTTCACTCGAGATCTGTTCCGCTTCCTTCAACTGCTTTGTGAGGGGCATAATAATGGTATGAAATACAGGGATTTATACAGCCATACAGCATGCATGTTCAATAGGATGGTTGTAAATTGATTTAAAATATATTTGAGAGTTTGGAAGTGACTTAAATAGGACTCAAGAGTATATTTACAAGTCTCCATGCGTAACTTTCTGTTGTGTCACAATATACAACAATAGTGTAACAGTGTTAAAACACTGCCTGTGAGATCCAGTTAAGGACCATGCATAGAAAATAAAATGTGGAGAATAATATATCTGTTGCAGGCTGGCTCTGGAGTACATTCTTATAGACTTCCTAAAGCACTACATGGTAAAAACATGTGTATACTGCACTTTTAAAAATAGAGAGCCAAGAATAAATGGTAATTCATTGCACCAAGCCATGTAATGTGCATTGTGTTAACAAAAACGGTTTGACACAAAAAAATGTGGGTTAATGCAAAACACAATAGGGAACAGGCCCTAACTCCGATTTTATTTGTTACACCGATTTAGGTTTTTTGTGGCATTCCTCTCCTTAGCGTCTGTTCTGTGTGTTTTGTCCCAGAGGCAAATGTTCTCCCTCTTTTTTCTCATTAGCATTTACAATGGGTCAAAGACAGTACTAGTAAGTAATAGACAGAATTCTTCAGCAATTAGGCTTTAATATATATCAATTATACAACACTACTGTATCTTCAGGAAGCACAACATGTTCAGATTATGTGAAAAGTGACATAAAGAGCTCTATTTATAAAACAAAGAATCTGACAACCTTCAGACATTCACTGGTGGGAATCAATTACTGCCATTGAAACACATGGTCCTGGAAGATTTCCATGGGGGAATGTTTGAGGGCATGCCTGATTTCCCTGTTTTTTAATGAGCCCAATGTGTTCTGTTTACAGCTGAGCTTGTTCAGTGGCAGGTCTCTATTGCGGCATGGAGGTGATATCCTACATTATGTGGAGGAGCATTAGAGTTTTTTCTTTTGAAGTCACTGGGGCTGCAAGGATTCTTCAGGAATGGTTCTAGTCATTGGGACCCTGCTATCTGGGTTGTGGGAAGCATAGCAATGACAGATGATAGTCTTGCCGCAATATAGTTCTCATTGGGCTGTACCTAATGTAGCATGCTGTTCCTGTACAGATTTCCAGAACTACCTGCGTACACAGACTGGTAACACCACCACCATCAACATTATCATTTGTACAGTGGATTATCTGCTGCGTCTACAGGTAAATTCCAGCAGCCACATATACAATGCCATCTTACCATTTGTAAAATTCTTTCTAAAGCCCACTCATCTTTTGTTTATTTTATTCTTCTTCCCAACCTCAGGAATCCATCAGCGATTTTTATTGGTATTACTCTGGAAAGGACATCATTGATGAACAGGGCAAAAGAAACTTTTCCAAAGCCATGTCTGTAGCAAAGCAAGTGTTCAACAGCCTTACAGAGTATATTCAGGTAACAGGGGTTAAAGAGCCGACCATGCTGTCCCTACACTGACCTGCACTCAGCACCTGGGACTTGTTGCCACATTCTCATAGCTTTATGCTAAGCAGGAGCTCACTGTGGAGTAGGTCAAAATAATTGGGCAAGCACTTTTGACTACAATTGTACAAATTAACTTTGTTTTGTAAATTAAATTCTATTTTAGTAAAGTTTTTTTTTGCCCCTAGGGTCCATGCACAGGCAACCAGCAAAGTCTGGCCCACAGCCGTCTATGGGATGCAGTAGTGGGTTTCCTGCACGTCTTTGCTCATATGATGATGAAACTGGCCCAGGTATGCAATACTCCTGTCCTTTGTATTAAACTTTGTGCCGCTTTCCTATCTCGGGATAGCAGGGGTTTTTGCCTTCATATCATAAAAATTCAGTTACATTATTTTGCTGAAATATCTAGGCATAATAATGATCTGTTCTGCTAGTTTTAAAGTTCAAAAAACTGGCATTTACTGAAGTAAGGCCTAACCATGGCATTATTTTTGTGAATGAATGCTCCATAATATAGAGATGTGATGAATGAGTCTATATACAATGTACGAGTGTTGTTTTTTTTATAAGTAATAGTTAAATCTACCCCATTCTACCTTACTCAATCAAGAGTTTAAATACACAACATGTATGGAACATGGGAAAAAAGATAACGTACCTGAGAAGCACACCATCTTTGTTACAAGGCACCCTTGCACACATCAGATTCTCCAAGGGTGATTTGTTTTAACTCATCCTTGAATGTTATATGCATGCATAGAAAGGCCACATCTGAAAAATAGATTTAAAGGTTGATTTTCAAAGTGTAAGTGAAATTCTTTATTTTAAAAAAAAGATTTTGCTCTTTGGCAAAAGACCCATCAATGTCATGATACAGAGATGTACCACTCTTGCATCTTCCTGCAAATGGGCAAGGGGATACTGGCCTTGATTTCTGGTATGTGGTAGAATATGTAGTCTATTCATTTAACTATAAAATATTTCCACAAACTCTCCAAATATCTCCATGGAATTTCCCTGTTATGTCAGTAATAAGGTCTTGCCCTGGCTTAGAGGGAGGTTGCAAGGAGTGGAGATACTATTTTGTAGCACAAAGGTGCATTTGTTCTAAAAAGTAGAAATCCCATTAACAATTAACAATACAGCCAGTGCAAAGTCTCATGTATTCATTTACACTGCTAAAGGTTTTTTTTATGTAATTGAGAATGTTTGTGGTATACAGGCATTACTCTATACGTATATTTAAAAGTGTGTAAGTTCTACTTTATGGTATTTGTGCTCTTCAGAAAGTTAAAGCGTATCTATGCCTTGAACTTTTTCTTTGGGGCACATTTATAAATGCTATGGCTGATACTCTTTGTTGTACCAGCTATGGAATGATGAATCTGGTGCAGACCTATAGAGCTCAGTGTGCTCCCAAGTAGTTATTTTTGCTCTGTATTTGGAAGACAGTATGGTCATGTCAAAGTTACATAGCCAGCTCTCCTTCAATTATGGAGCTCTTTCTGCTTCATTTAGCAACAAGATCTCCTCCCAGTCATTACAAAGTGGGTGGAAGCAGTGTGCATAGTGAAGCAGGGTGTATAGGGAGTAGATAGAGATAACTGCTCTCCTTTATAAATGTGCACCTTTGTGTTGGATAGAATAGGAAATTGGTAAAACCATTGTCAGATTTGTATTGCTTGTACACTTGGCTGATGGAGGGTTTGATAGCCTTCACCATGGATTAATTGGCAGCTTCCCATCCTGAGTGGACCCTTTTTGGAGGTCTGTAAAAATCTAGAATCTTGTAGAGATCTAGAAATTTAGAAGGTAGCAGATAAGAAATGATAGAAGTGTCAATCCACTAGCCTAAACAGTCAGTAGGAGCTATCTTCAGCCATGATTCTCCTTTATTAGGGCTAAAATGTAGTTCCCCAAATTCACTTCCTTTGTTGACTGTAACATCTAATAAAGGCAATTCTAGATTTGTATTGCTGTCTGTGCAATTGATAGGATGATTTTTATCACTTCATTTGAAGAGAGAACAGGGAAGGAATATTTCTCGATAAATAACTTTGTTCATATTTCCTCACATGAGCCCTTAGTCAGTCGTCACTAGAGCAAGATTTCCACTTAACACTTGTTCAGTTGTCTACTATAAAATGTTACATTCCATCCCAACTGGTGACTAGGACAAATAAAGGGAGTGACTCTTTTTAGCAAAGGCAAAGCAATAAAAATCTTAACATGGGTTCCAACCCTTTCCTACTCTATACAAATCTAAACAAAAAGTTTGGCTAGAAATACACTTTAATACTCCTATGCGTGTGAATAACATGTGAGCTCTGCATGTAAGAGGAATGCGAGTGATGCTTGCAAATATAAGATTTGAGTTAATCTGATGAAAGTGTGTGTGTCTTATTATTTTGCAGCATGGGGTTCTCAGCCCTAAATAAGGATATTTGCTTGTATTTGGAGTGAAAGCTTAGTTCTCTGTTATGTATGAAGACCTTTATTACAAGTGTGTGTTGCCCATATCATTAGGCACTCTTGAGTTACAGATGAGGTTGATTCCCTTTTGTAACTCATTTTGGGTAGCAGTGTAATAAAGTTTGGTGTGGAGTGATTCTGAATAATACTTTTATTCTAATACATAACAGATGCCCCAAAATGGAGGACTACGAAATGGCGTAAGAATATTTCTCTGTAGCACGGCTGCGTTTCCTTATAGTGTCTGAGCTAGTCGTGCTCCCTGCCCTTCTCTGTGTCTGTCTCTCATTCTTCCTTTGTCTCTGTTTCCCAGACTCATTCATTCTGTCCCTATGATTTCATCTAGTGTCTTCATATGCTTTATATCCTCTTGTCGGAAAACTGCTAGTTAAAGTGTCAGTGTTTGAACCACAAACATAGGTGATTGTTTAGACCTCCAGGCCTTCATAGCCTATATTCAAATGCTGTGCCCTCTGCTGTGCCTGGACTCTAGATCAGCCATTCTCAACCAGGGTTCCATAGATCAGCCATTCTCAACCAGGGTTCCATAGATCAGCCATTCTCAACCAGGGTTCCATAGATCAGCCATTCTCAACCAGGGTTCCACAGATCAGCCATTCTCAACCAGGATTCCACAGATCAGCCATTCTCACCCAGGGTTCCATAGATCAGGCATTATAAACCAGGGGTCGTTGAACCGTGGCTGAATGACCTTCATTTGCTGGTGCCTGAATCTAGTTTCACTTGGCAGAGCCAGCAGCATAGTACCAATAAACTGTCTGCAAGAGGGGTAGTCTGACCACCACTGTAAGGAAGCATTTCCCCCACTGTCCACCAACTATTTTAGCAGGGTTTCCATAACACTTTAAATTATTTTTTCAGAGTTCCTCTAAGACTAAATAGTTTACAGGCCAAGGATTAGCTAGGAACTACTTTGGAAGGGGAGAAAGGCATAATCTAAGCATTTTGTTGGGTCATAATATATGTCATGACATAAGTCTTACTTGCCTTTAATGTTAAAGTACTCCAGTTAATCATTTACTCATGAATAAAAAGGGAACTGTCAGATGGATTAACTCTCCAATTTCTACCAAAAACTGAAACCCCATATCATTAATTTGGATGGTTTACCTTCAAACCTACACACATGGAACGTTTTTATGTTAAGAAAGATTTTTAAGTAAATGGACACAGCTGGTAAATATACATACATTATCTCTAGGATTCTAGGAAAGTCCTTCAAAAAATCCAGCTACAAAAATATGAATATTTTTGAATCTTAGGTCTTTACCTCGCTTACTCTTGGTCCTTGTAATAGGCTCAAGAGTCATTCCCAAACCATTATTAGGATATTAAATGATTTTCTTATGGTTAGAGTTCAGCCTGGTTCTCCTCAATGCCACCAGAAAACGTAACCCCCATCCAATACTTACCTAGCCTTATTTAGTTCAAGACATGCCCGTTGACTGTCTTTCATACCTTTGTCATTTTCTCTAAAATTTTCTTCCACTTTTTATCTCTTTCTCTCTCTTTCTCTCTCTCTTTCTCTCTCTCTTTCTCTCTCTCTCTCTCTCTTTCTCTCTCTCTCTCTAGCTCTCTGTTGAATTTCCCCTCTTATACCCATCTTCCCCCTTGTTTTGCCAGCAGCCGTGTGACAGTACGGAGCTGTGTGGGCATTGCCCGCTTTTTATGGGGTGATCTCATTGCTTTCTTTGTGAATTGTTTTTTTTTGACATTTGTCAGTCACGGGGGGAGGAAGGAAGAGGAGAGACAGAGTATCCCGGCCATGCCAGAAGTTTGGGTGCCCGTTAGTGAATCCCACTTATAATAGATTCACCCCGGGACTCTGAGGTGCAACCCAAATATTCATGTCTCAAGCACCTATACGCTGGCCAACAATAGAAACAGGTAAACATTTGAGGCCTTAACAGAACATACTGGCATTCTATACAGCCAGGGTATGAATGGGTCCCACAATGGTTAGTTACTGGATACCACATCTCTCTCCCTCTTTCTCCTCCCCTCTCATGATATCTGTCTGTCTGTTCCATGCAGCATCTTTTATTGTAGCATAATGTCTGGGGTGGAGAGGCAGGGAAAGAGAGGAGACTTTAAACTGCCTTCCTCACCCCTTCGTCCGTAACCTCTTCATCTCTGGTGTGCCTTTCGTCTCTCGTACTCCCAAAGGTGGGAAAAACCTTACTTACCTTTTAAAATGAGCTTATACAGCTTTTTAGTTTATTTAAGTATAGATAATAGGGAGGACAATAGACTTTGCAAATGAACATCTCATGGTCAGCATGCGATGGTTGGATAGCATTAGATTTCCAGTAGTCCACCACAAAATGTAGCTGTACTGGCAAAGCAATGTCTTGAAGACCCAAGAATAATCTTGGTTTTTCGGTTCAGAGAGAGGGCTCTTGTAACTTTTTTCTTACCTATGCCAAAATAGTAATGTACAGAGATGTACAAAACTACTGAACTGAAAGAATCTCATGGATATATTATTGATGGAGAACTGTTTGGGCAAATGTTTAGCTTTTTACAACTTACTCAGTTGTAAAGGGTTCAACAAAGCAGTGAAAGCAACACTAGACATCATAGCACCATAATAAATTATTTCATTTAGGTTAGAAAATTTGTAATTGGTTGCTTTGGATTGTTGTACTTGAAGTAAATCAATTGTCAAATGTCAATTTGTCGGGTTCAACTGATAGCCTATATTCTCCATTGGAAATACTTATCTTCTTCATACTCCCCTGCCAACCCATTGGCCAGCCAGAGACCTGAGAAATGACTGGTTCTTTCCAATATGGGAGCATTTGACTCTCTTCCTTTCTACCTGTAATACAATGTTGAGCAAGACTAAAACCTCTAACAAATAGCGTTGATAAAAGACCCATATTTCCATGTAAGCGAACAATGTTTACAATTTTTTTTTTTACTTTGGTAAGCAGAGTGAATGAAGTAAATATTTGTACTGGAGAAGGTGTACTATCAAAAGAACCTCTTGCTTTTTATTGAATAGACTGCATTCACTTTCAATAATCCCAATCTTTCAAAGAAGAATAAAATCATGGCAACTATTCCACTTATGAGATAGGGAGATCATTAAAAGTGATTGCCTTTTGTAACTGCCAGCCATAGGAAAATATTAATTATCAGATGTAATTAAGTAACTATTTCTGAATTGGAAACCTCTTTAAAATATTCTTTCAAAATTAACTTTTGCAATTACTAGCCAATTCCAACACATCAAAGAAATTGATCTAATGGTATTTTTCTTACTGGAGGTAGGGAGAAAAATGGTATTTAAAAAAGGCATAGAGAGTAATGACCATAGTGTTTATACGGTATGTTTATTGCATTTCTATGTATTTATTGCATACAAGGATCATTTCAAGAGTCGCTTCTACCCAGAGGTAAGATGGAGATTCACATGGTTACCAGTCATTGTTTTTTTTTTTTAAACTTTTCCAAATCTTTGTGTAACAAATTTGTGTTCTTGACAGCCAAGCTACACCATTTCCAACTGAATGTATTACATTAATATATATTTACAAAACTGTACAGTCAGTGCAAAGCTTTGCAGTCTTTGTCTGTTTAGTAGCCTAGAGGGGTATAGAGATGACACTAAGCCTATTTAACCATCTAACAGTATCTGAAGAAATTGCTTCCGGCACCATTACGCCAAAGCCATTAATTGTTTTATATTTCTTCATAATACATAGGCAAAATATGGCTACATTTGTCTCACAAATGTTAAAATTAAGTCTATACCCTCATATCTAATATGCCAAATGTCTACGTGGTTTTACTAGAAGATGGTTATCACTTCCAATCCGTCCTGGAGAGATGGCACGTAAGAATATCAGACTGGTAATCTGTGTTCACAGATTGTTGTGTTGCTTTGCCTTTCTTCCAGGACTCCAGTCAGATTGGGCTGCTGAAGGAATTGTTGGACCTGCAGAAGGACATGGTAGTCATGTTGCTCTCACTTTTGGAAGGTAAATATGCTTTACTATTATTAGCATTTAAATGCATTTACTGTATACTGAACTAAGATTTAATGTATTGCTTCCATCAGACAATTGGCTACAAATTTGAGTTAGTATATTTAAATTAAGTAGCAAATGTGTAGCACATAATTTATAGCTCTATAGGTGGATTTTTTTTAGACCAGGCCTAATAATGCCCAACTGCAACTACAACATTTTGATAGCAGTTTTAAATGTGTGGTAAATATAAGAGTAAGTATAATATCCTCCCGACCTTCTGTCCCTGTGGTCTATGGCAAAAGACTGAAAGAATAATGAACAGTTCTGTACATACAACATTGTTCTGTTCTATGGAGAAGAGAGGGGGAGAAATGAGGGAGCGGCACCCTGCTGCTCTCACCTTTCTTCACTTTTATTGTGGTTGCTTTTCCTCTCTCGTTCATGAATCCATCAGGACTGATCCATGAACAACATTGGGTGACCTCTGTATCCGACTGTCCAACTCTTCGTATCGGGTGAGAATATTTTGACGTGTAGCCTAGACACGTAATGTAAGAAATCAGGTTTATGGGACAGGAAAACGCAGACAACAATGCAACCCTAAAGCATGTTTTGGCTGCAGCTGCACAGCTTTGGTGATAGTTAGATTAGGGGTTACATATAAGACCCTCACATTTATCAGATGGAGATATCTGTAAGCGTTCTAAAATTTAGCAGACCGCTGCTGGCCTAAGAAGATTTTCCAACACTGAAAATAGATGGCGGAACATTTCCCCACAAGTCTGACAGTGCCGCTTTTTAAGTAATATTTTTTTATGGAAGTTGTATACTTGCCAAATAGGCTCCATGAATGAAATCTATTGAATAATTCAACTGGACTGTTCATATTTTTTTAAGCTTAACAGGTAGAATATTACTGGTTTTGTCAAACCTCAAACAAAACAATCAGTATAAAAGTTCATATAACAGAAACATTCTTTCCATTCATCTAGGTAATGTGGTCAATGGAACAATAGCCCGTCAGATGGTGGACATGCTTGTAGAGTCTTCAAGCAATGTAGAAATGATCCTTAAATTTTTTGATATGTTCCTCAAGCTGAAGGATATAGTGGCTTCGGATGCTTTTAGGTACTGAAAACTAATGTTGCATCTTTTTCATTCTCAAAATAAATATATCGAGTGACATACTAGTATTTATAATATACATTATTATTTTATGCAGAGATTACGTCACAGATCCTCGAGGTCTCATATCTAAAAAAGATTTTCAGAAAGCAATGGACAGCCAAAAGCAATACACACCATCTGAGATCCAGTTCCTGCTATCCTGCTCTGAAGCCGATGAGAATGAAATGATAAATTTTGAAGAGTTTGCCAACCGCTTCCAAGAACCAGCTAAAGATATTGGTTTTAATGTGGCAGTTTTACTAACCAACTTATCGGAGCATGTTCCACATGACACAAGACTTCATAGTTTCCTGGAGCTAGCAGATTGTATAATAAACTATTTTAAACCCTATCTAGGCAAAATAGAAATTATGGGAGCAGGCAAGAGAATAGAACGTATCTACTTTGAGATCAGCGAGACCAATAAAACACAATGGGAGATGCCTCAGGTTAAAGAATCCAAGCGTCAGTTCATCTTTGATGTGGTAAATGAAGGTGGTGAGTCCGAGAAGATGGAGCTCTTTGTCAATTTCTGCGAGGACACCATCTTTGAGATGCAGATAGCTTCACAGATTTCTGAAACTGAAGAAGAAAAGGCTGACGATGACGATGAAGAGGATGTAGGAGAAGGAGCTGGAGAAGGGGAGGAAGCTGAGAATGGGTCTTCTCCTCCTGAAGCTTCATCTGCTTTTGTAGAATTTATGAACAATGTTGTAAACTTCTTTAAGATGTTCACCTACAGGAACCTCAGGAGACAGTATCGAAAGGTGATTACTAACTAACTGTAATTCCAGTGACTCAATCAAGTTTTTTGCAAAAGATAAACTTACATTTATTCATAGAACACAACAATGGCTAGAGGGTTCCTGTTGATGTCTTGACATGTAGTGTAATTTTATGAAACGCAACAAAAGCACAAACTACAGTTCCTATCTAATGTTGCCAGAACATTCAGTGTATATACATTACCATATTTTTTTGGCAAGCCAACATTATGTACCCACTATGACAGAATAATAAAAAGCAAGTAGAGCTTTACATCAGGGCTTCACGTAAAGCAATATGGAAAAAGGCCTTATAGTAGTGTGGAACTATTTAGCAGTAAATGCCATTTGATGCATAATTCAGTCTTTAGTAGCATTTAATAAAAAAATTAGGATAACAGTAATGTTTATATACTGTAGATTAGGCAATTTACTGACAAGTGTGAGACAACATACCACATATGTGTTAGGGGGGAGACAAGTCAAAGTGTAGTTCCTGATACCTTACATTTTTTAACCTCATCCTCATTTTTAACATCTACTTTGGGACATCAGTAAAATATCTTTTACTAATAGTTTCAAAGGTATAATTAAATCCTAGGTAGGTTTTTGAATGTAGGTTTTTGTCTTACCCAGAGGCAAAAGTCATGTAAATAGCTCTCAGACTGTCTCAGATTTATAATTATTACCCCCACACAGAAGAAGTAGGAGCGACCCTAAAAGTAAAGCATATTACAGGATCAATGTGTGAAGACATAACAAAATATTAATATAGGCGAAAAATATGTTTGTATATTAGAAATTCAAAATTGGTAAATGGAAGTAGTTAGAAAATATACTATATTTATATGTGTAAAAATGCATTCTTAATTTTCTGCAGATCAAGAAGATGACAATAAAGGAAATGGTCATGGCTATTGTCTCCTTTCTCTGGACCTTTTTAATTGGAACCCTTCACTTCATCTACAGTGTCTGCAAAGGCATCTTCTTCTTGATTTGGCACACGTTGTTTGGAGGCAGCCTGGTAGAAGGAGCCCAGAAATTAACTGTGACTGAACTCTTAGCCAGTATGCCCGATCCAACACAGGACGAAGTCCATGGCGATGGTCTTCCTGTGGTGGTGAGTGACGAATTACCTGAAGCTGGTGACGTGACGGACTTTATTGACATAGGTAAAGAAGAAGTGCAAGAAGAGGGGGCAGAAATATTCGGACTGGAGCTGAAGAAAGATGGTGGACATTATAGGCTAAGTGCCCCGGATGCTCCTGGCGGCTTGGGTGATATGGGAGACACCACTCCTGTGGAACCACCAACTCCAGAGGGATCACCTATCTTGAAAAGGAAATTTGGTGTAAGTATATTAAGGGAAATGTGTGATCTTCAGATTAATATACAGCTTCTGTGTAAACAAGACATATTCTTTTAATATAGGTAGTATGAACTGGTAAATGGTAGAAGTTTGTGTAGTGGAAATGTTGGAAATGCTTGTAATTTCTCTCAGGATGATGAAATACCAGAACACTTGGATGGATCCCAGCCACCACAGCCAACAGAAGAAGAACCAGCACCTGAACCAGAGCCAGAACCAGAACCAGAGCCAGAGCCAGAAAAAGCAGAGTAAGTAGAAGTTTATGAGCTCTTGATAACTTTAACCTCTACTTCAAAGTCCTTAAAATAGTTTCACCTGCAAGACTGGAGGATTGTACTGTCCATAATATTATACATATCAATGTGCATCAGTGCTGTAGTGATTTTAAAATACACCAATGGCAGGAACTATCAGAATGAATGAGCCATCAACTATTCATTTTGTTTTCCATCTAGCAGTGGAAAAGTGCATGTTGGTGGGGCAGATACAGTGGGCCTGTTTTAATAAAGCTCCCCAAGACTGGAGAGGATACACTTTTGGTGAAGCTGGGAGACACAGCAAAACTGAAATGCATCTTTTCCAGGGCTGAAAACATTTGCTAAATAATAGCAATGACTTTTAAGAAATCCATTCCAGGTCTGCTGGATCAACCAGTTTCACTGATGAAAGTGTATCCTTTCCAGTCTTGGAGAGCTTTAAGAAATCAGATTAAGTGAGCACAAATTCCGCACGTAATTCAACTGCTTGACTCACAATTTAGTTTTTTTTGTATTTGGGGCAGACATGCACTGGGGGAATTTGTTGCCTAGGATAAATCAGGATTTCTGGAGTATTTGCTTTTCCTCTCAAAGGAAACCCTGACTGGAAGACGTAAGCATCCATTGGTGATGTGCTCCTCCAGGAAGCAATTAGACTAATAATGTCAAAGTAAAGTCTGGATCCCTTTTTGCATACTTATGTTATGTTAGTCACTCAAGTAGACTGAACTGGTATGCCAAAACAGAAAATGTGGATTTTCAGAAGAAACTGTGTGCATTGACAGCCCCCATACTTCCTCAGTTCTAGTTCTAGTTTTTTTTAACCACAATGGGGTTAACCCTAAGATGATCTTGCTTCATTTTATTATTTGCTGTTAATTTGTCCAGGTTTGGGTACTCGGGGTAATGGAGTAGTTTGAATTTTGTTATATATCACATTAAAAATGCACCATTTAAACTTCTGCTCCTGAGTCAGACAAAACAGTTTTATAATTTGGTAGGTATCGTGATTTTGTATGTTGATTAGTATAGTGTAATAAAAATTGTATACAAAGTAAGTAACTATAAGAATAAAAAGTAATAAATAAGAATATTATATAGTGATTATTTTATCAATAACTTTTTTAATTGCAATTTGTTAATTTTAAAAGTTGGTAGGATGCTTACATGCCTGCCTAATGTAACTGGCCAAAGAAAACATTACTCACTATTATCATTTTTAGTTTGGAGAATGGGGAAAAGGGTGAAGCTGCAGGGGAAGAAGAAGAATCTCCAGCTCCTGAGGCTCCAGAAGAACCACCTGCTGAGTCCTTCAAGAAAAAAGCCCCTCCAAAGGAGAAGAAAGCAGAAGCTGGAGGAGGAGGTTTTGAGTTCTGGAATGAGCTGGAGATCCAAAGGACAAAATTTTTGGTCAGTTTTTAAAACCTCCTATAAATGATTCTCCATCTTGCATCAATGACAGTTGTTTCTTTTAATATTGCTAACATCCTTTATATTCTGTAATTACAATGTTTATGTGTTTCCATGCAGAATTATCTCTCAAGGAATTTTTATAATCTGCGTTTCCTGGCACTGTTCCTGGCCTTTGCTATCAACTTTATTTTGCTTTTCTACAAGGTGAGTACTTTTACTGGAATATTTTTTCTGTATATAGTTGAGGTTGCAAATTTTTTCTTTTAGTTAATTCTAGGCTACTCTTAAGGTAGGTCTCTTTTGAGAGTCCCTTTTGGATCTGACTTAATTAATGTTCAGGAGCATGGTGGCTCATGGGTTAGCACTCTGGCATTTGTTGCACTGGGTCCCAGGTTTGAATCTTGGCCTAGAACACTATCTTCGTGAAGTTTACAGGTTCTTCCTGTGTTTGTGTGGGTTTCCTCTGGATACTCCAGTTTCCTCCCTCATTCAAAAAAAAAAAAAAAAAAAGTTAGTTTAATTGGCTTTCCCCCAAAATTGATCTTAGACTATGATAATGACATATGACTATGGTAGGAACATTAGATTGTGAGCCCCTTTGAGGGACAACTAGTGACATTACTATGGACTATGTAAAGTGCTGCGTATGTAAATACTGGATAATTATAATAATTATTATTATGGTAACACATTTGAGGATAGAATGTGCATTGTCCTTTTTAGAACCAAAAATCAATGTGTTTTATGAACACAACTATCGTACTGCCTTTTAGTGCTAGATCAAAACATACAATCTCGAGGGCGTGGCTACAATATGGCGTAGTGAGGACGTGCTTGCTCGGGGCATCATCCTGCTTGTGAGTATATTGATATCCAAAAGAGTCTCGTGGCAATACAAAGATCATTGCTGTGACTCTGAAGGCAGGCTAATATTTGTTAAAGGTCCCATAGATTCTAAGCCTGTAAGACTAGCCAGGTTATATGCCCCTAATAGCCTTTATTCAAACGGGGCTTAGCAAATTATCTGAGTTTTCAGAGGGAATGCTTGTTCTGGGTGTGAACCTTCATGTCTCTTTGGACCAATCCTCCGGCACATCCAGCAGTGGAAGAAATATCCCCCTAACTAAGAAGCTTCGTAAGTTGCTTCACAAACATCAATTATGTGATATCTGGCGGATTCATTGCGATTTCACTTATTACTCTACTTTGCACCGGGTTTATACCCGGATTGACATGCTGTTAGTCCTTCATACTGACTTATCTAAATTCAAGAGCTCCGGAACAAATAGCATTTCACTCGGACTCACACATCTCAATCGGACCATGCACCCATCAAATTAGACCTATTTCAGACTTACCTGGAGGAAATAAATTTTGTCGCTTAAACGAGAGCCTACTAGCGGACTCCTTGATACTTGCTGATCCAACTACACACCTTGCGTTCTAATTCTGTTCGTATTTGCATGCAAAAAGCATTACCTTTTTTTTGCATGGAAATTTTTTTTCATTGTAGGCTTTAATTCTTGGGCATAACTCACCGAAATATGCCCATTATTTAAAATATAATAAAATATAAATTATTAATAATCAAATAATAAAATTTAATAATAAACTTTAAATAAACAAAAATCTGTTAAAAAAATAGTGAAACATATAATATATCTGTACAGAAGCATGTATAATATATATACATTTTATATAGATTTCTTTGTATTGGACTCAATACAGCTATTTTGTATTGAATCCAATACAAAATTATTTAAATTTCCCACTGCTCCTCCTGCGCATGCACCAACATCACTGGGAAACCCCGGAGGTCGTTTCTGCAGATTGCGCCTGGGGATCAGAAAAGGAGGATGACGTGTCCCCAGGACCTGCAGGGACCAGCAGGATGCCAGGGGACACCGACTGAGCAAGGTAAGTGGGTTTTTTTAATAAGTTTTAAGCGACTCCGAGTGTGACTCGAGATTACCGTAAAATCCAGCAATAAGCATGACAGACATACTAAATGTGACTCCAAGTGATTCATTAACTCAAGTCAGTCTATAAGCAGAATGTATCTGTAGATACTCTACTGAAGTTACAACAGGCTAGAGAACAGCTGTTAAACTCTAAAAACTCTACACTAAAACCAAAGCTATTTTGAATAAATGCCGTAGGTTATTTTTTGAATTCCGCAATAAAAGCAGCAGAGTCCAGCTAATGCTCTACGCAAGCAGAGAGCCAGAATGTATGTACCCAAGGTTGCAGACGGTGAGGGCCATGGGCTATATCCCTTGGATATACCAAGGGATATCTCCAATACATTCTGAAATTTTTTGAACGTCTCTACAATTTGCAAACCCCCAGGGCTCTCCCCCAGGTAGGACTTAAGTTGACCGGATACGAAAGGTGCCCGGCCCTGATGGCTTGACAATAAAATAATATAAAACCCTTCCACCATCACTTAACCTCCCTAGCGGTCTAATTCCGTCCAAATTTCCATGCAAAAAACGGTAGTTTTTTGCATTGAAATTTATTTTTTATTGTACGCTATAATTTTTAGGCATAGCTCACCGATATTTAATAAATTTAACAAATTTAAAAATAAATTTTAAATAAAAAAACACAAAAATCTGTTAAAATACTTAAACATGTAATATAAACTGTACAATTGCATATATTATATATAGAGTTTCTCTATCTAAAAATACAGGGCACTAAAGGGGATTAATGGGGACAAGTCCCCATTCATCCCTTGTAGTGCCTGGACATTGTAGTAGAACTGCAGAGGTCATCTGCAGTTCAGTTTTGCCACTGTGACATCACATGGGAAACTGAACTGCAGTCCTCTGCAGTTCCACTACAATGTCCAGGAATTACAGGTGATGAATTGGCGACTTGTCCTCATTCATCACTTGTAGTGCCCTGTATTCTTAGATAGAGAAACTCTACCTAAGAATACATAGTAAAATCACATCACAACAAGAGCGATTGCTGTTGCAGCGCTGTTCCATGTATTCTTAGATAGAGTTTCACTATCTAAGAATACAGGGCACTACAGGTGATGATGACCTCTGCAGTTCTACTACGATCTCTGGACACTACAAGGGATGAATGGGTCCCCATTCATCCCCTTTAGTACCCTGTATTCTTGGGGAAACTCTATCTAAGAATACATAGTAGAAGTACTGCACGGCAACCGCGAAATAGCAGAAATAACAGGAAATAGCGTTTTTTAACGCAATTCGCCACAAATAAGTTCGGATCGAAGCAAATCTTTTCGGAAAATTCGGCGAACCGACCGAATCGAGTTTTCGAGAAATTCGCTCATCTCTAACGATCGCCAGCTGGAGATCGAGGAGGAAGGACGTGTCCCCAGGACCTGCAGGGATCACCAGGACTACCCCGATAGTGACTTGGGAATACCGATTTTTGCCTGGAAAATCCACCCCGAGTCACACTCGGGAATACCGCTAGGGGGGTTAACAATTGGTTTTATTGGGACCTATTCCGAGACTCACCCGACTATATGACAGTTTCCATGCCAGCTTATAAGGTCTGCCGCTGTCTGTAAGGCCCACATTTGTTCACTTGTCCACTGAAAAAGACTTACGCTTTAGACATGGTAATTCAGTCATTGCTCATTCACTGTTCTGATCTCACTTCAGCACTGAGTTCCCTATATCCCCCTCCACCTACTCTGTCCCAACATAATAGAATAATGAGTTTTTCTGAACTGGAATTCTCAGTGTGTATTCAAATGTTGATGTTATAATTTTTTTCTGTGTCAGATAATTTCTGACATTTGCTTACTGGGTTTTTGTACAACTGTTTTTATTTTTGATTAAATATAGAATCTCAGTTCGTATAACTTTACATTGATAAAATCATAATCAATGGATATTAAAAAAATATTTGAGATATACATCTAAAACAAGGTGTACAAATATAAAAGGAATATATTTGGACCTTAGTATATTTAGATTAGAAATATAATTAGGCATGTAAAAACATTCAACAAGTACACCCCCAACACTTATTAAAGGAAACATGTATGCTTCTGAAAAACATTGCAAGTTGAAACATTGAAATATTGTTTGAATTAATCCTAACCGTATTGAAATATATAGTTTTTATGGACAACCTGAAAGAGTTTACTAGACAAGTGATCAGGGAGATCTTTACAATATGTCAACATTGGATTTTGTTCTTTGTAAGCTATTAAAGGGTCAGTCAAACCAAAAATTGCCTAGCAGCAGGTTTAAAAAAGTTTGGGCATAGTTTCTTATATCTCTTGAGGAATCTGATGGGGAGATCACTATCTTCTAGATATTTATTCAGTAATAACTTGTTAACAAAATCAGGAAGGGTGCCCATTAGGGTTGAAATTTTTAATATTTGGTAACATACAACAGTAATCCTAATGTTCGCAAATGATACCTATGGTTTTGTTTCATTTGTTCTGCAAATTATTTTATAAATGGATCTCCTTTGTGGCTTTATTTTCCAATGGACTTGTTAAAAATATTAAATCTATGTTAATAATATTAAATAAAATTGTATTTTAAGCTGTTACTGCTATGTTGGAACATGTTGGTCAACCTAAAATAGTCTGCAAACCTCACATTACATTTAGTTTCTTCATTTATTACCTTATTTAGGATGGAAAAAAACTGTAAGACAATAATAATACAGCATATATAAAAGCCACACAAGCCATATTTTGTTATGTCATGCTATTTAAAATAACCTTTCCATTCTGCATCTGTCATTTTCTAAAAACTGTTACAAAATGTAACATTGCGACTTGTAAACAGTTGTCTATGAAAAGCCCCAAGAAATGTAATTTCCAACTTGTAATTGGCTCACTGATTTTCTGCAATAAGATAAAAGTCAAATTTCACGTATCCTCTGCAATAGGAATGATAGTTTTCTTAGATACTAAAAATTTTTAAAGGTACATAAACACTGCAACTTTCATTATAACACTGTAAGAGCTTCCAGTGGTTTTAATGAACCAAACCCTCCTATCCAGGAATCAGTCTGGTGAAACAAACAAGTAATTATTTTCCAGATTACAGGTTTCCAGACAAGAAAAAAGTAGGAATTTGCAATAAAGTTTGTTAAAATTCTTGGAATGTACAAATATTCCCCTTAGGGTTCATCAAAAGTCGAGTTACATGTTAAGTTTTATTGGTCTCTAATAATATAACTAAAAGCTATAGGTGTGGCCAGTGCGATTAATCATCAGTCAGCAACACCAAATGACAACCCAAAATATATTCAAATTTGTGAAGAGAAAGGTTCCAGCTTTTGTCTTCTCTCTCCCAGAAGTATGGGCTGCTAAAAAATCAAAAGTAATAAAGTAGTGTTTTGTTTAAACTTTTGTTCTGATCGTTACCATTTTTTTTTAGAATGGAATGACAATTTCTGTGATCCTCCTAGGTGTCTGATTCTCCAAAAGGTGAAGAAGATTTTGAGGGATCAGGGCTGGAGGAGGAACTGTCCATTCTGGATGAGGGAAGTGGTGCTGGTGGAGATGAAGAAGATGAAGATGATGGCATGGTGTATTTTTTCTTGGAAGAAAGCACGGGTTATATGCAACCAACATTGTATTTCCTTTCTATTGTTCACACGCTTATTTCCTTCCTGTGTATCATCGGCTACAACTGTCTGAAGGTAAGGCTGATATGTGCAAAGAATGTACTCTTTGAATTACCCATACCAAGTAGTTTGCGTGTCCAATTTTCATAAAACTTAGGCTGAGATATTGACATTCTGCTAGCTAGGTAACACATGTACAGCCCTACCTGTAAACATATTAGTAAGAGAGAAGCCTATAAAATGTGGTATAGTTTAATGAACTTGTTAGCTTGGATTGTAAATGTTTTTTGGAACTTAAACATTTAGATTACATTTTTGCATGTATGTGTATGAGATTCCAAGTTAGAAGTTGGTCCAATGCAGTATAGTTAAAGGTGCTTCTGGGATGCCTTTTTTTTGCTTCTGAAATGCTGAAAGCTACTTTAGGCTGTCTTTGCATTCATATTTCCTGCAGGGCTGGGCGTCTTATAAGGCCAACCCAGGCTCTGGCCTAGGGTGCCAATGTAATGAAAGCGGCATTTGTTCATCTCACCCTCACCTTCCCCGCCTCACCTGCATGACGGCATCTTTTATTCTATCAAACTTAGCTTTTTTGAACCCCAATTTCTCAGAAACTGAGAGATGTAGGAACCTGAAGATGTTCATATGAATTACATTTTCCTGGAAGTATGCATTGCAGAGTTAATTGGATTTAAAGAAGGTTAGTGGTTACCTATAACTGACAGGACACGGTGTATGGTACGTGTAATTTGTTTTTTGGTTCAGAAATGGTGAGCATGTGGCAATATTTGTCATGCCAGCATTGGATATTATTTTTAAATTTATATCTTTATAAAGAAAAAATAAAAATATGGCCCTGCTAGTATGAGGAAGCAAACTAAACCCCATTGATGCTGCACCTCAATGCTTTGGTAGACTGTTAAAATTCCATGGGCTGCCTTGACACAACATGAGTCAATACACATATCACAATGATAGGAACCCAGCCTTAGAGTATTTACACAATGCAGTTCAGCTTTTACTTTTCTTAATAATTTTATTTACATTTTGCAAGCGCATCCCTTGGAATAACTAGCTTCTGCTATATCTTTTAGGTTCCTCTGGTTATATTTAAACGGGAGAAGGAGTTGGCACGTAAGCTGGAGTTTGATGGTGTCTATATTACAGAACAGCCTGAGGATGATGACATTAAAGGACAATGGGATCGTTTGGTTTTGAATACACCGTGAGTAGAACCAACTAAAAGGATAGAAAAAGTGTTTCAATGTCTTAGCTTATGTATTAGATTCTGAGAAAAAAGTGGTTTCAGAAAGTCTGTGTTGCCTCGTAACAACCAACCAGTAACAGATCTACAGAGGAAAATTACTGAAAACTGAAGTTTGAGTCTATTACTGAAAAATACTGACTGTGTTGGATAGATAGTCATTGTAGCAGAACTTTAGGCAGAAATCAAAATATAAATCTATGCACGGATTACTCCTTAAAACCCTTTTGGGGTTGGCACCTTGTCTTGGGTGGCACCTTGGGTAACTATTTGGGGTTTTGGGTTGCCAAAAATATTTTTTCCTTGGTCAACTTTGTTACCTGAAGCTGTTGACTAAGCAATGAAGTGTAAACATATTGATTTGGTTATAACTTTGCTTTCATCTCTTGTTCATAGTGTTAGACACTATGTATAGCACTGTGAAAAGTGAGCGTAAAAGTTATTTAGATATTTAAACTTAATTACTAAAGATTTAGATATTTAAACTTAATTTAAACTTAAAAAAAGGTAAGTGGATTAATTAGGGTATTTTAATATTTGTCTGATGTTCCATTTTAAAGTGAATATGTTAGGGAAATTTGTGCATTAAATTATTCCATGAAGTGTAGGTGCCTAGAAGTTCACTTAGCTTAAACCTTCCTCCAAGACTGATGGATCACCACTTGACAGAACCATAAAATGTTAAACCTCTCAGATCGGAATGCCACACTTGGTGGTGCCGGCTGGTAATTCTTACTGGCCCACTTTTTGGTATTTGTGCTGTAGGCCAGTAGGAAGGTTTTTCTTATTTTAGGTAATTCATGCAGAACTGGGGATCAAAACCAACACAGGCACTTATACATGACCTATTCTGAGGCTTTGGAATAGTTAACCAGAGCTTATGTTTCCACTTTAAATGGTTGGGCCTTACTCAGAACAAAAACAGGTGACAAGCATAGGTCATGGAGATAGAAGTCTCCTTTTATAGTGGAATATTCCTTTTAAAAAGCTGATTTAGTGTATGAGATAGGATTGATAAATGTAAATGTCTATTTCACTGATTTATGAACTGACTGCTTTGTTTAATTTTCTATGTTTTTGTAGCTCATTTCCAAGTAACTACTGGGACAAATTTGTGAAGAGAAAGGTAAATTTCTAACAAACCATACAAAAATGGTTCTGTTCTCCTTTGCCCTGAGTTTTAATGATTTATACTCTTATTCTCTATACAGGTGCTGGAAAAATATGGAGACATTTACGGCCGAGAGAGGATTGCAGAACTGTTGGGAATGGATCTGGCCAGCTTAGAAATCAGCTCTCACAATGGAAAGAAAAAAGCGCCTGATAATTCTCTTCTGTCATGGTGCGTTTTCCTGAGAAACTATACATACAGTATATCTGATCTTATCTATGTTCTGTTCTTTATTCCAGTGTAACCAATCATTCCTGTTCACAAAACTCTGGTTTGCAAGGTCCTCTTCATTTTTTTTTACCCCCCTTATTATGATTGGTCATCCTAACACTTGACTTCCATTTTCTTCCAATAACATTCTAGTCTATTGGACTTTTCAGCACTACTTTTTTCAAGTAACCTGTCATGGAAGTATTTAGCTGTCATCACCTTCTAAAAGCTTTAGCTGCCTTGTTGTCATTCTTTCTATAAGGTGCTAATGCTCATACTGTATTGGATCATACACAATTAACCAGGTGTTATACCTTTACTTTCTGTATGTTTGGTAACCAGTAAGGTAACCAGTGTTTTTAGATGGAAGTTAACAATGGTACCCCATATGTAATTTTCAGAAAAGATGTCCTATAAAAAAAGCCCTGTCACCAGACCATTGACAACAATGATATCCTCATTAAATTTTGTCAGCATCTAACATATTTTAAAAATGTTATTGAATTGTAAAGCCCTCAATTGTTCAGACATCTAAAAGTCCAAGACTACTTGGTGCCACCACCTTGAGACTAATTTGATCAGCTCCAGCAGAGGTAATAGTGTTCACCTTCTGTACCCCCAGCAATTACATGCAAATATTATAGGAAAGGTGGAATCCCTGGGCCAGCACACAAAATATATATTTTTGGCAACACCCCAATGCATTGTAGTGTGCTAGTGTACTGTGGCTGTGAAGCAAGTGAGGCTTCCATTAGTTCATTGGGTAGCTATTGAAAATGAATGGCACTGCATCTTGGGGACACATGTAACATGCATTAACATGTATTGCGATATTGTGTACATTCTTACATTGCATGTTGTGAATAGCTCCTAGTGAGCTACAAAGGCCTGGGCAATCAATTGGGATAAGAGAAGGGGTGGTACAAGGCAGTGCCTTAGGAAGGCAACAATCTAAACTTCATGGCTGACAGTGTAATTTACTTTAATAATAATAAATGTCTTGGAAAGCACATTATCTTTTTTTCTTTAGTTTTTTAGGCTTTTTAGCGTCAAGATTTGACATCTCTTGTTCCTTGATAAAGACTTCATCCATAAGCTAACACTCATCAATAGCATGTTACATTACTTTTCAAGTTTGTGTTTTCTGTCTCTATATACTTTGTATTTATTGCATTGTTTACCAACTCATTAGATATGTCCACGTTAATCAATCGCATCTATTATTTTCAATTTCAGGATCACCTCAATTGATATTAAATACCAGATCTGGAAATTCGGAGTGGTCTTTACTGATAATGTAAGTATTGTTTGATGTAGATATTCACAGGTTTTGGCACACAAGCTATTGACAACTGTAACTTTCAGCATAGCCTGATATGTAGGCCTAATAAATAAAACTTGTTACAAAAAATAAATTAGTGATTTATTTTCACATTTATCTTTTTGGATGCCAAAGTCCTACTAACTGAATTGGCCAAAAGGTTTTTCATAAAGATAGTTGTGAAGCCTCATGTGGGCTTATGGTAAAACTTATGTCTGAGATAAATATGTTGTTGTTCTGAGATGAAAATGATGTTCATTGACTTCCATTTTCTTTTTCCCTCCAGTCTTTCTTATATCTGGTCTGGTACTTGGTAATGTCTATGCTTGGTCACTACAACAACTTCTTCTTTGCTGCCCATCTGCTGGATATTGCCATGGGAGTGAAGACCCTGCGTACAATCCTGTCCTCTGTCACACACAATGGTAAACAGGTATGGCAGCAACATTATCACCCATATGTCTGTTATTTAAAACACACTAAGTCCAAAGGTAGTTTTTAGAAAAACTCCATATTATATAACACAGTTAATGGTTCCTGGTTACTAGTACTCTGAATAGATTAAAATAAAAATAAATATTCCCCACCCCCTGTAAAATATATGGTTTCTAGATGTGTGTGTACTGCTGCTGCTCCTTTCATGTCCTGTAAATCAAAACTGAAGTTCCACTTACAAGACAAAACCAAAGCTACTCCTCAATGCTTACACAATAGAAGAGGATAGCCCTAATTTCAATAAAGACACAAAAATGGAACAACTGGAAGTAAACACACATTTTTTTTTTTAAATTACTTTTATGAAACCTTTATTTTGTAATTTGTTCATTTCCTTCCCCAAATCTTTCAGCTCATGATGACTGTTGGACTGCTCGCTGTGGTTGTGTACCTCTATACAGTGGTGGCCTTTAACTTCTTCCGCAAATTTTACAACAAGAGTGAGGATGAAGATGAACCAGACATGAAATGTGATGACATGATGACGGTAAGCAACTTTTATAATACATATGAAGCTCTATTTATAAAGCAAGGAACCAAAACTTTCCTTTGTGGGAATCTTCCAGGTCCACGTGTTTCAATGGCAGCAATTGATTCCCACCAGGGAATGCTTGAGGAAATGGCAAATTCCCTGTTTTATAAACAGAGCCCTAAGAAGGCATTTAAAACTGTAATTTTGGAGCTCAAGCTGCAGAAGAACCAGAACAAATTTACATTATTATTTATTTTGCTGTCATGCTATTTTTCTAATTTCATTCATCTTTTGTGGTGTCTCCTCTGTAGTGCTACCTTTTCCATATGTATGTTGGCGTGAGAGCTGGTGGTGGCATTGGAGATGAGATTGAAGACCCAGCAGGTGATGAATATGAACTGTACCGCGTTGTCTTTGATATCACATTCTTCTTCTTCGTCATTGTCATCCTGCTGGCCATCATTCAAGGTAAGCAATAATTACTTCCCAGTATCTAACACCACTTATGAAAGGAAGGTTTGATTTTACTTACTAGCCTAAGTTTATTAAATATTTCACATAATCACAACCAGAAATTCTATATCAACAATGAGAAAATAAGTTTACAATCCTGGAATTCCCCTTACAGGTTTAATCATTGATGCCTTTGGAGAGCTGAGAGACCAACAGGAGCAAGTGAAGGAGGATATGGAGGTAATTTTTCATTCACAATTGATTCCATTACTATTTTTTTATACTATTCCTTACTATTCCATCCTATTTTTTTTTTTTTTTACAAAGGCCCCTCTTAAGTTGTAACTTTTTTTAACCTGACATCAGTGATAGGGTATACAAGTTTTATGGGCACTACTCCCCCAGACCAGTGGTTGTTGGCAATGTCATTGATGGAGGCATCAAAAGAAGCCCCTGAAGTCACCCCACATAATATTAAGTGTAATGGTACAGAAAGCTGTCAGACTGTAGACATTAAACAAAACATGGTCAAAGACTATAGAAATGATACAAAAGAAAAAACGGGCAAATTACACAAGATGGCCAGAGCCTTTAGTAAAGCAACTGATGTAGCAAAATACTGAATTCCTAATTCACCACTTCCTAACTGTAGAAAAAAGAATATACCAACTTGTGGCTGGAAAATTAAGTTGGCCCATATATACCGTATAACTTGTCTTTTCTTTGGCTCATCTCTATGGCTGCTTCTTTCATTCTCCCATCAATGTTCTTCATATTGCTTCATTTCTGTTATTGAGGACTTGACATCCCATCTCATTCTAACAATATAATGCTCTATCTACTCAAAACCTTCTTTGTTTTGACCTCCAGACCAAATGTTTCATCTGTGGCATTGGCAGCGATTACTTTGATACGACGCCGCATGGCTTTGAGACTCACACGTTAGAAGAACATAACTTGGCCAATTACATGTGAGTTTTTTTGGAATTGGAAAAAGAACATTTTAATATTTCTGTTTGTGAGATATCAATGGTCAGGGTGTTCTTACTGATCTATGCTCTCCTGTAGGTTCTTCCTAATGTATCTAATTAACAAGGATGAAACGGAACATACTGGGCAGGTAAGTGCATCATATTTACTCCATCGTTTAATATAAAATTGAACAAAATTGGGTAGGTGGCTGAAGCTGAACTAAAGGCAGATAAATAATGACTGTAACATTTTCTTTTTACATATTATATTTCTTAAAGGGAAGCAGTGTAAATGCCTGAATTTGTCCTGGTATCAGTCTGCTCACTATAACAGAGCTCAGATTGGAGAGGAGAAGGGGCATCAGTAGGAGGTCATATTGTCTATAACTATGCTGATAGAAAGAGACAGCAAATTGGCAAATAATTGAACTCATTAGTGTGCTGCTGGTTTGTCTAATCGCAGACTTGAAAAGAGACCCTTTTATTGTTAACTACAGTGAAGAAAAATCAGGTCTCCTGCCCTGCCAGACTCAGGACTTGATGGACAAATTACAAATCTTTTGGTGGGCATAATTGCTCCGCTATGTGTTTTTAATTCACGTATTAGGTTTGTTTTAAATTAATAAAAAGTTAAGGAAACCTGTGCCAGGAAAGTATATAGGCTTCCTTTTACAAGTTAGCACTTTGGCTTTTTTTGTCCTAAATGTATCAATGCTTTTTTATGTTCTAGTTCTTTAAGCCTTATTGCAATCATTACTATTATAAAAAGTATTCATCTGTCGGCTAACTTGAATCTTTGTACTTTATGGCTTTGCTACAGATTTATGGTTCCCATTGTACATTTTTAATGGTCTCAATTACCTGCACGAATGCTATTGCAGCATATGGAAGTGGTCTATGCTTTTTTTGTAGCATACCAATTGAATGTGCTACATATGCAGCAAACATAAAGATAAAAAAAAATCATTTTTGACTTGCAATAAGGTTTTCGTTCAAGGAACATTTAAAAGTAGTTAGCATGTTTTTAATATATTCGCCAGATACAATATTGTAGATTAATCAAAAACTAACAAACTATTTGGCTGGTCCAAGCTCCATTTAATTATGCCATGTGATAATGTTATAAATAATTTCATCTCTAACTTTATTGAAGGCTTCTTGAATGCCTAAACGTAATGTGGGTAACACCAAAATTTTGGTAAAATGTTAAGTTGAAATTTAATTCGGATGTTGTTAAGGTAAAATAAAAAATAGGTTCCAATAATTTATTCTATCCTATCCAATACTACAAACCTAGTCATTTGAGTAGCAGGGATTTTAAAGGGACATCTTAAAAAAATAATTTACCAGTCATTTTGTATTAATTAGAAAAGGATATATGCATACAAAACGATAAAAACATATTATTGTGCAGTTAAATACAGAAAATGCCAAGCACAAAGAAAAACGCCAAAGTATTACTCCAAATGTGGAATGAATAAAAAGTGACTGTTTAATTATTTTTAAAGATGTCCCTTTAAAATCCCTGCTTCTCAAATGGCTAGGTTTGTAGTACTGGATGAGAAAATACTGAAAAGTTGACCTTAGAGCCAGAACCTCAGAAGGGTGGTTTGATAAAAAGCCGGCGTGTATAGGAATACTGTTTCTAAGACTATATCTGCCACTTGATTGTAGTGAAAGCTTAAGCAGGGGATGGAAGCAGAGGACAGTAAGACTGTGTGGGCTGTTATCAAGGCATGTGTTAGCACTACTAGCTGCAGTTGCTGTGCACGTATAGTACGGTTCGTTATGGTTTAGTTGACTGTGTTTATTTACGCACTATTAGAAGATGGTAAGACAATTGCCACATCGAGGTCTCCTATGGGTCTACTGGAGCAAATAATCTGGGGCAATTGTACTTCACTGTCTGTACCTCATACCAGCAATTTCTATGCTTCCCTATTTAATAACCCTATTTACGATTTTGCAGGAGTCTTATGTCTGGAAGATGTATCAGGAAAGATGTTGGGACTTCTTCCCAGCTGGAGACTGTTTCCGGAAGACTTATGAGGATCAGCTTGGATAATGGATAAGTCTCCTATAAATTATATTTCTTGGGTCTGTCAGACCCTTGAAGCTACCAGAGATGTTGGCAACCCTCTACCTTATTGGCCTCTGTCTCTACTGATCCTTGTCAGAGATTCCGTGGAATATTAATTTAATAGCTGGAGACTGTTACATCCTTATAGTACAGATGCCCTTGAAGACCATTAAAGCTTCATTGCAAGATACCTGCCAGACTATCATATTTTGATAGCCACATGGCTGCTGTAAAGACTTCAGATGAGTATTGCTTCTTTCGCAGCAGCTTATTTTGGAGCAATGGTGTCCTTTAACCAAAATGGCTGCTGCCTCACTGTCCTGTCACTGCCACCAAAAACAAAAATGATAACCTATTAATATGCCAATGCCTTCACTGCCAACAGACTTAGGGGAGAGACATTATTGTCCTCCTTTCTGCAGAGCATTGCACCTTTGGTTGGTCGGGTATTGTTACTTTTTTTTTTTATTGCCCCTAATGCTGCTGAGCATGCCTTGTCTACACACAAAAAAAAATAACATTTATGGATTTGTTAAAGGTAAAGCAATAAATGTTTTTTTTTCATGTTGCTGTACATTGCAGATCCATAGCCTACAGAACTAATCTGATCTGTAAACAACCTTGACTCTTCAGTAACTGTTGTAGCTACGTGTTTAATATGCAGATGTCTAAGCATATTACAAATACAATGCATCATTCATAGGAACCACCAGTGGAAACATTTTTTTGATTGGTGAGTTTTTGTGGATGCACTAGGTTAGTTTATCTAAGTAAAAGGTGAGCTAATGTTGGCCCAAATTTAACTCAATAAACTATGGTTTGGTAGTCAAATTTTGGCCCAATTATGAAAATTTTTTAGTATTTAAGATGTTTTATATTAAGATATTGTTCCGCTGTGTGCCATAGTTGTGTTTCTGTTGAAGCCACGTGATTAAGGCCACAGTACAGTTAGAACGATCATCTGCTATGACCTCTATACAAATGAAAGCACAAGTTTTTTTTGACTGCCTCTATAACATGTAGTCATTATTGCTAATGAGGATGTGACTTGTGTACCGCAATCCTAGTGCCTTAACACCTCCCTGTGCGGGAGGCATATCGCAGTGTCACAATGTGGGGTTATTGTGAAATGTATACGTTGTTGCTGCTGCTTGATTCATTAGTGCACATATGGGTTTAGTAAATAACAAAGTGCAATTACCAGTGTTGCATAGTGATCTGTACCATGGATTGGTTCCTACAAGTTATTGCACACTTTTGCTTATTTTTGTCATGTTATTATCTAAGCCCATTAATGTCTGAATGTGTAGGTGAGGGCTGGATGGGTGCAGAAAGGGAGGCGCTGCTACCGCCACTTTCCTTTAGCACTTGAACAGGGTATCACTTCTTTCACCAGCCTGTAGTTTATTTCCTGTATTTTCTGGAGGATTACTTGTCACGTTTCCCTAATACAGAGGCAATAGTTATTATATGAGATGATACTGTTTTTAAGGGAAGCTGAATTCTTATTTGTGCTGCATTTTTGTCTTGTCTGTCTGTAATAAATATTTATTGATGACGCCGTAAGGCTTGTAGTCTTTTTAAGACAATATGATTTGTTTGTAGAAAGTCAGATCTGTGCTATTAAACTTGAATATGGAATGTGGAATAAGGGTGAACAAACTTGTTTGTTATTTATTATCAATAGTGGGGTGGGCACGCCGTGCCCTTACTTTTTTCAGGACCCCGGTATAGCTTTTCCCTGCGCACTTGCCCTGGATAGCCTTTATTACCGTGCCCCCTCTTTTTTTTGACAACTACACCCCTGTTTATTATTACACTACACTATTGTAAGTTTAGAAGTTTTAGTTCAGGAATTTAGGTTTACACTATTTGTACAATATTTTAGGTACAGGGTGTTTGAAAAGGAAACACCACTGTTCCCTATTGTAGTCCAAATAATTCTCTACTTTGAGCTGATTGTCACAACATAAATGTGGCAAGCAGCTCAAAATAGAGAATGTTATGGGCTATAATGGGGAGCAGTACTGTTTCTTTTTCAAACACCCTGTACTTAAAATAGTGTAAACTTAAAAACATCTTGTTTGCCACTTTAGCAAAAAGAAAAAAAAGTTGATTTCAATAAATGAAACTTTGGCTCACCTCTTTTCTAGCAGTACTATTATAAGCTCTAAAGTGGCAATCGGGTTTCTAGAACTGAAAAAAAAAATGTTAGGGTTATGAAATGTTAAGAATAAGCACCAGATCCAGTGCACAGAATTTCCATAGGTACAATTTAAAATGTCTCACTGGCACCTAAAACCTTCCAGATTTAAAAGTTCATGTAATAGCTAATTGGATAACATTTAATCTGTTTCTTTATAATCCTTTTTTTAATCTTTTTCTTCTCTAGAGGAACATATTTTTAAATTTGGCATAAAACTATAAATAGTGACCGGGTCTTCTTAGGATCTCCTACAGTTTACAATTAGATGTATTTATTTTACTTTTTCTCTTGAGGTGGACCTTCACTTTCTTGTAAAAAATTACAACAAAAGTGTTTTTGTAAAAGTGCATAAACGTTTTACTGCATAGACATTCAACCAGTGTCTCCCATAAAACTGTCCACTACAGTACCAATGCATCAAGCCTATGCTGTAAAGAAAGATATCGGTCAGTCTTATTGAGAATCATTAAGAAACAGATGAACCTGTTTTGAAGAATCCCATATCTAAGTTTGAGACCAACTGTGTATACAGACCAGCTATTCCCTGCTGGCCAAGCAGTATAGCCAAACGTCTACCTGACGGTAGGAATGATTTGTAAACAGCTCACTGCTTGTCACTGTCCATATCCCAAGTGTGTCTGGCCAACACATTCATGGATGTATAGGTTGGTTGTGTTGCTGTTACTGGACTGAGGAGCCTCTACAATGATCTTTCTCCTGCGAGAGAGAAAGGAAGAGATTTTAGATCTAAACATAGGAGGAATTTACATTAATACAGGAAAAAAGTAATCACTCCAGCATCTCCTACAAAAGTTGTTCAGATTGTATCCACTCTTCACCACAACAGAAACTATCAAAGCTACTTTCTTTATACCAAATGTAGGTTTGGTTTAAAGATTATCTTAGATGGGCAAGTGTCTTCCTAAAGACTCAGGGTAATGAGACATTGGAGACAGGCCATCATTTGTATTATTCCGTTCTCCTTTCTTAAGTGTGGTAGCCAAACTTAATCCTGGGCTGCTTTGACTTTTAAGAATTCTAATTTGTTGCTACATGGCACCTAAAAGGTAGATATGAATTAAAGCTGTATGTATGTGATCTATGAATAAAAGCATAGGCCGTGTTAAAAAAAAAAAAAAGCTCTAAATTGTATGTGTAAACATGGCTTTTAAACTTCCATTTGCCTGGTTGTTATGCTGGCCATCTTTCACTATACTTTGACTCACTGATTTGATACGTATGCAGAACTTAATCTGCCACTTAAACTGCATACTCGTTCCACCTCCTTGGCCTAGACCAGTGTTTCTCAACCAGGGTCCTCCCAGTTGCCAGCAATGTAAGAGGAATTCTTCCAACTGACCACCCTACTAATGTACTGTGAGCTGTGGATATAATAATTATAGAAGGGGTTCCCTGAAGACCTGAAAGGTCAAGAAGCACTGGCTTAGACAGAGTAGATGCCAGAATCAGCATGAAGGGCAGGCACCTAATATGTGCAACGCCTGTATTTCTTTAGGATAAGGTTAATGGTTAGATGCACTTCTTATATTCTCTTAGGAAAATCCATAAACAACCCAACCAATGACTAATGTGCTACATGGTACTTGTTTAACTAAACCCACAGGGTTTGTATTCACCTGTGACATTGAAAACACTTATACTTAAACATAATGCTAGAGAAAGAGAGCCCAATATTTTGTCAGCATATAAGCAGACACCATGCAATCTAGAATATAACAGACATTTCCGCTAATTAAACTCTTTGCTATGAACCAAAATTGTACCCTACTAATAACATAGTCTTATTACATTATATGGTGTCTCTATCTTCTTTCTATACCTCCATATTTTTTCTTGGAGCTATAGACCTGGTCCATACAGATATATTAGTGCTAACAGTCTTAAAGGCTCAATGTGTATCTGTTAAACATTTCCACTACAAATCCTACTGTTAAAGTTCCCATACACAGTGGACAAACAAGTTGTAGTGTTGAGGATTACAGTGCAACAATCATTTTAATTGGATGAACAATTGATCGTGTAATCATATAATATTTGTCTAGTGGATCAGTGCTGTATGCCCTTCATACAATCCTGCACATTTGCCAGGGATTTTGTGGTGCAACATCATCAGATTCTACACATAATGTTCACAGATCAACAGTTCACAGTTTCTACCCTTCCAGATACTGGTGGGAAATAGGTACTTATACTCCCCAGGAGTCAACATAACGTGCAAATGTCAACAGTTATACAATTGTGGATTTCTTAGATGACTGTCCATGGTGTATGGGTACCATTACTTATGAAACTTCACCCTTCTAAAGCAAAAGTCCACATTCATGACGCAGTGGAAATCTTTTAAGAAAACTAATTAACATGGTGCACATATGGTACATTCATATCATGGTGGATAAGTCTGCTTACCTGTCTGAGGACAGAAGACGTAAACTGTGGTCTGCACATTCAACAATCACCTAAGGACAGCAACAGACGATCAGCAATGTAAGTGGATAGGTTACTGGAATGTTTACTACAGAATGGTCATTGCTATTTTGCACCCATTATTATTTTACACAAAGTATAGATTTAAATTGTTTGGTTTTGTTGATCCTGAAACTAGACCTAGTTAAACACAAAATTTAGTTCTGATTATTTTGCCAAAGCTAGTTAACCAAACTAGCTTTGCACTTTGTATTGAATAAAATACTTTGGCAAATACTGCTGAAACAAACATTACTTTGTGATCAGATTTGCAAATCAGGCCGATTACAATGATGTATTGCACATTTTGCAATTCTCTTTCGATGTGCATGTTCCCTGGTCTAGTTTACAACTGGCTATTGGAAATGATCAAGGAGTGTGCACATCCTCTATATCATACCTAAAACATCTGTTTATAGTCTGCTGCTGACCCATTATTTTCACAAATACACTAGATACAAGATAATGATGTCTTACCTCTGCAGTTTGCAGCCTCAACACCTGGAAACCTTTGTGTCTTAAAACAAGGACATTATCCCCAGAAACCGCTAAAACAAAGCAAGAACTACTTTAAAAAAAAGTTCATAGATTAGACATACACCAGTGGATGAAATCTAATTAATAGGTAACCAACTATTCAGAGTATTGATTATCTATGCAGGACAATACAAGAGTATTCTGGAAAGCCTAAGTACAGATTGATTGGAACAGTTAGGATTAAGAACACAATACAAAACAAGAATAACACTAAAAACAATATCTCATCAAAGGAAATTATGTAATTTTCCAAACCTTTTTACAATATATCGTTTTATGTTAAGTAGCTTCCTCCTGTCCTTTTTCAAACCTGATTTCTAGATGTGAGAGTCTGCTGCTTATCACTAGACAATTAGTCTCACTGCTAGAAAAAGAAAAGCTGCAATGTCAGCTTTCTTTTAGGTATGAATGACAAAACATTAAACCCCACCATTTCAGTTTAAAGAGGCTTAATATAGTCCAGCTGAATAAAAACAAAAAGTGTGCAAAGCCCTACAGATTTTTTTTTTTTCTAAAAATGCTAACGCGCATTCCGCCCGCCTAATGCATCTCCCCTTTTTTTTTGAAGCAGTGATCTCTCTACAGAGATCCAACACACCAGCTGCCAAAATTACAGCTCTCCAGTCAGCAACACTCATGTGCCCTGTTAATTGCAGGCTTTTAAATTGGACTCCGCATGAAGTGTCAGACCTCTGCAAGGAGACCACCACTTCCATGTAGTGCTGCAAGGGTCCTTTTCTGCAGCAGGCTTACAAAACACAGACTTTTCTTCAATTAAAGTGGATGTTGTGAACAAAAATAAATAAACATGACTGAAATCTATTTCACATATTCAATCTGCCAGTAAACTCAATGTAGACTTTTGGTGAAAGCAGGAACATTTCTAGGATACTCCATATACAATGTTAACAATAAACAATCCAGGTTACACTATAACATGTAATGCATTCAGATTAAAATCCTAGCAAATATCAACTGAAATGGAAAAGTGTAAAGGGACACAAATTGTATGGAAGATTTGCTGCCCTTGCAATAGTGTATTTTAACTTAAGCTTAAACACGCAATCAAGCTCACACTGTAGGAAATGAACCCACACTCACCTACTGAATCCACGGGAAAGGTCAACAGGATATTTGGGACACAAGATGTGTGTAGAGGTTCTCCATGGTGATCTACCAAATTTAGTGTGTCTGAAAGAAAAAAAAAAACATTAGTAATTGTGGAAAGGAATTGTGATGGAGCAGAGATGGCCGGTTTACATACAACATTAATTAAAACAATTCAAGAAATCCTTTGTCAATAAAAACCATCATAGTACATTAAAAAAAGGGAAAAAAACAGCTGTTACCACAGAGGCCACTAATGTGAACACAGTTCTCATTAGCATCAATTTGTTTTTTCTGACCATAAACCCACACTGCTCAACCATGTACACACACACCTTTGCAATTGTGTCCAACACTAACAGAACCTCATTGATTAATAACTGCACAATATTATTTTTTACATTACCTTCCATGCCTAAGAAATGCAAAGAACATCAAACAAGACCAATAAAAGCAATAAGTAAGGTCACGTCATGCTACCACATTTGGTTATATTGAGGTGCATTGACATAATGCAGCCCTTGAAATTTTTCCCAACACACTACAACATATCGGTGTGAATAAATTTAACAATGGATTTTCCCAGCGTCCAACTAATTTTGTCTGCTGTAAAAAACACAACTCCAACATCATCTGTGTACAAGTCATGAGAGAGGATTTAAATACAATAATGATGGAATGCACAATAGACTTACTGTTTGTGAGCACCAAGAATTGGTCGCAACCAATCTGAGCCACTTGTACTCGATCTGAACATGATCCCTCTAAAAAAAAAAACAAAAAAAAAACATGAAGATAACAGTTTTTTTTAATTAAAGCTAAACTCCAGTCTTCCTTAGTCTTAGAGTTGGAGCAAAATGACCCAAAGTTTCCCTTACTCGTTCCCACATAACAAGATATACCTTTCACACAAATTCACAACAGCAAGGTTGGTGGAGCTGTGGAGTCAGGACCAAAACTATCAGGCCTTGAGCTTTACTGAAGTCATTTTTAAAATTTCCCAAGGAAAGTATGTATGGCCTTGTATTCACCAGCAATCTTCAAACCAACTTAAACAGGTCTTCCCTCAAACCTTGTCTTAAATGCATTAAGAACCCGAAAATCTATATGCGTATATCTTACCATCTCCACTGTCTGTAAACCAGGAACTCAGAGAACTGAGGTTGATAGTCTGGAACTGGATCTTGCCATTAGAGGAGGATCCCTTGCGGATCCCAATACAAACAAGAGGGTATTGTTCTCCTGGCACAACCAGCATTTCAAATATTCTCAGGGGACAAGGCAGGGGGAAATCAAAATGCTGCAACAAGAAAAATGTGATATGGACATAAAGAGTAGAAAATGTAACAATCAAAAATAACATGCAGCCACTGTAAGTCAATACCAAACGCCCCACTTCCCAAAGTGCAAGGAAGTCTCAGCTTAGCGGATAGTATTTTAATTTTCTGTTATGTATTTTAATGATGGTATTTCATATACAATGAATATTTGAAGGTACATGGATATAGAGAAATGTCTTACTTCGGTAAAACAACCAACCCCTAAAATATCTGGGTGCAAAAATAACACAAGGCCAATAGCCAGGTCTGGGTTCCAAAAGAGAAGATAGGGTTTTTAGGTTGTTAGCAAAAGACCAAGTAACATACATATGGAATTATGAAAGTACAGATTTACTGTATAAATTACACATGCATCTGTACATTTTCGCAGAAATCTTTAAATCCCACATCAAGTACATTAGTACAGTGATATGGATCAGTCTATCCAGGCAACTAGGTGTTTTAATATGGATGAATTCCTTCAGTTAGTCCAAGTGTACCAACGTGTTTCACGAAAAGCTTCCTCAGGGTATACTAAGGAAATCTGGAATTTCAAACCACTCATAACGTATTCACTTTCTATGATGCTGTCAACTCGAGAAATCTTTCCCCTTCTGAAAGGAATCTGCCTGAAACCTGGGCTTCTCTGAACTTACAATCCTTGAATAAGGACACCTATTCAAAGTTCTGGAAGGATTGTGAGTGTTTATGTGCATGGCCTGGGACAGTGCACTGTTCCTGTTGACATGCTAAACATGCCCTAAAGATAGAGAGAAAAAAAGAAGAACCCAGGCACATTTCCTTACCTTCATCAACATGAATTTTTCAAGTGGCTGATACCATTCCAACAAAAACACACTGGTCTCCATTGCTACACACAAGAACCAGCTATCACGTGCACTATCATGAGCTAAGGACAAGAAGGCAGAAAAAAGGGGGTAAAAATAATAAGCAATGCAGAAACAGATCGGGCAATTAGAACTTTTTTCTTTAACTTTTATCCAAAAAGGTTGTTTAACTGGTAGGCAATGCACATCATTTCAGCGCACATCTGTCAAATGAAATGTTGACTGGTTGAAGGTTGTAGGATGCAGGCACATATATAAAAAAAGACATTGGTGAAATCTTACCCACACAACAATTTTTGCACCCCTTAGTGTCTGGAACCTTGGTGGATGCAGATTTCTTTCTGGAGAAAGAAAAGAAAAAAATGAGAATGGATTTATCTTATACCCGTTCACCCACATTACTGCTATTGCTTTTCTTTATCCTTCTGCTCAGTCAGTTTGTGGGAAGCAGCCTACATGCTGGCATTCTACTGCTTGGTATGCCTTGCTTCCACATAATGCATGAACAAGAGAAGCAAGCAGGTACAAGACAGTTCACATGCATATACAGCAATGCCAGACATTAGGACATTCAGCATCAACTAACCCTTTCCTTCCATTCTTATGGTCCCTCAACTTTTACTGTCAATACTGTCAATCATGAAAGCTTAGCAGTATTATAGAAAATTGTGTATAGCACCTTGCAAACCTTTCCATTAGGCATAAGCTGCCTTTATTTCAGAATGGAAATATCACCTGCTAGGTCCTCCATGGTTTAGGATGTTAGTTTGCTGAAAGCAATGTGAAATTGAAAGAATAGAGCAGTATGCCATTTTGTTGCAGAAGTAGTTGTTGCTATTGTAGGAAATACATGTTAATTTGTAAGTATTGTATATTTTATAGAATTCATAGTTACCCTGACATACATACTGTTGTAATATTTACAGACTTTGATGTTGTGATCATTCACTTCTGAGCCTATCCTTATAACTTTGCTCTTCCTAACTTCCTACCAAGACAGTACCTGGGCAGCAATCTGTGTGTTGGGATGTGAGCCAAGCGGGATTCTTTCCGTATCTGTTCATGAAGAGCCAGGAGACTGTGAGAGTAGAGCTGGGAGACTTTACCTATGGACAGACAGAGACAAACTGAAATGTTACCATCAATAACTTAGAAGTTAATGGTTTTGTCATTTAGCAGCTCCTTCATCTTACCAGTTATGGACATTAAGACATTGTTGATGGAATAGACCCAAGTTGTCCAGCCAGGGGTCAGCTAGAGCGGATATAAGGTGAGAAAAAGTGTAAATTAACCTAAGTTAATGAATTTTTTATGGGTGAGAAGCCATTTGAATTTCAGTTTATATTAACATCACCATCAACATATCATCCACGTGTAACTTGTACCCTGGATTCAAATCTGTCAAAAACCTAGACTGGCACCACCTAAACAAATCCACTGTGAGACTTTATTATGCATACAAGATGGAAAGTATGATCACTATTGACTTTCCCCATTCCAGCCAATATTTATGTTTTGGATAGAGCAAGGAAGGGTTAGAGCCCTGTCAGATTTGAAATACTACTACTCCAAAGAGGGGATTTTTAGGGCTATAAACCTGCCCATAGCAAAGATTTCCCTTTTCTTTCAATTCTGAGGTTATGTATAGGGTATAGGACTGATGAGTAAGGTGTACAGTACAGAGTGCAGGGGTCAGATGTGTAACGTACACACACAAAGACATTAACACACATACATACACATACACGCATTGGTGGCCCTCAGGAGGGGGAGCATAACAGGCTATCCCCTCCATACCTCTGCACAATACTGTCCCAGCCTGGAAGAAACATGTCAGACAGCCACAACATCTGCAACGGAGGGCAGTGACTTTGGGACCAGAGGCACTGGGCAAAATATGATGGGCACATACTCTGGATGCTCTGTGCAAGCAATGCCAATGCTAACACCAATAAAATGAACAAGAATTAGGAGTTTTTTTCTCACTTCACTCTATCCAACACCATCCAAAAAAAGTTTTACAGACTTTATAAACAGTATTGTGCCCTTTATCCCATGCTAAGTATTAATGAAAAAAAACAAAGTTTTGTCGTGTAAAATAGCAGAATGCTCACTTACCAGGTCCAGGGAGGCCTGTGACTCTGAAAGGTTTAGCGTGTAGATTCCCTGCTCAGCTCCCAGGATAACATGCATATCTGTAGTATACACAATGAAACTTACAGGATTTTAGGAAGTATAAAAAGTGTTGCACAGAAAGAGAGAGACAACTGCATACCTTTCGTTGTTGGATGCCTCCAGGTTGTTGCCGAATGGATTTTAAGAGGACATCCATTAAAGATCTTTTTCAGTTGGAAGTCTCCCTGATAAGATATAATATTGGGTCACTTACATAGAACTGTACAAGGTAAGTGCAGTACACATATCATCAGAGGCATGTTATTTATGTGAACATGTGACACATACTAGAAAAGTGCCTTCCATGTTTATTCTATGGAGGCCTTAAATAATTTATAAATTTAATCTATAGAGGCCTTAAACTTTTAAGCTACCAATATTGCTAAAGATAAAGCACCATCCATAAAAGCAAACCAGTACTGAGAATCTTTGAAACAGTCACATATTTTGTAATGCTAGTTTCATGGAAGTCATAGTAATCCAAGACGTTTGATACCTTCTAAATGACCTATACAAAAGAACCTAATTTATCCATGTTCAAAGTCAGTAAAAAAGTACTGAAGCCAGTGACAGCCAAGCAATAGAGATTGTTCAGAAGGAAGCCAGCCAATGGTGGCCTTTCATATTTCCATTACTACAGGTTTACTTAGGGTTAGGCTGAGCACAGAGCCTGGACTTCCTATTTCCATGCCATTGAATTGTAAAAGGTCTTGTCTGGTCACTGGACAATTAAATGACAAACAGGTAGAGCAATGGGAGAAAATGGGGTTAGTGCCAATTTAGACCAACATTTTTTTGTATTTATTCCAGGTCATAAAAATGTAGATTACAACACTTTCTGGGAGGAACTTTAAAGTTTTTGTAAACCCCAATAGCTATAACACTTTTACTTTAAATGTACAATGTTTATATACAAGGGAATGTATTTTTAGAAGTTATCTTTGCCAGCATAGCGAGCTTCTGTACATGTGACTCCTGGCTAATTTTAGTGATGTAGTTCAATAAATGCATCTGTGATCCTTCCCAGGAATCCAAAGCCTTTGACATCCCAGCATGTCACATCAATCCAGAGCATTCAAAACACTCAGTCTGTGCAGCTGGAAATGTGTCGCTGTATTTGGCTTGGTTTGGGTACAATATTCTAATGCAACGTTATAAGACTTTAACTATGTACCTGTTTTGCTTCTGTTCTTCCTTTCTTTGGTGGTAAAGAAGGAGGAGGCACTGCTGGAAGGTCGCGTAATAGGAGTGATGGTTCTGATGTGAAAGGAAAATAGACAATGTTGGAGATTTGTGGTCAAGAGAACAACAAGGACAAGAACTAGCAGTCATGTGAAGGTCATCAGAAAGAACCTGTAAAAATTTCTGGGAACCAGGAGATCAACACTTCCAGCAATGTCAGTGTCCCTGCAAACTTTAGTGAACCCTTTCTCATGAACAAAGCTGAGTTTGGCAGCAAGTGCAGTGAGAAAGTTAAAGTAAAGGCAGATCCCCAACAGCCAATTTTGATCATCCTAACTTCTGAAATTACGGTGAACATACCTTTATAATATATACACACTATATACTAAGGGAGGTTATATATAAGAGAATTTCACCATATTTGCCGAGGGCCCCAAGTGACAGAACCATAACTTAACCATAAAAATACTAAAAATGGCAGTACATATAAAAATAGCACATTGGGAAAGTATGAAAAGGAAATGTTGATCTTTATTTAAGAAATTTGTATTTTGCATATAGTTTACTTTGTGTATTCCCTCCCTTTACACTTCAAAACTCTTACGAATATCATAGCCAATCAACCTACACTTATCCTGCCTGTGCCCTTGTCCTGGTATACCTAAACCAAGGTATTTTATTGCAGCTTACTAGCTTTTACATGTGTTGGCTGCTTGTTTTTACCTGGTGATCTTGTAAATAACACCGTACCTAGGCTATGCCTAATACTTCCCAAATATCTATGGAGGAAACCATTGCTGACACTCAGGGTGGACTTTAAACATGGCTCCCCTTTTACACAGGGAGGTTTATAGAAGAATGATTGTTTATGATTTCAGGTAATCTCACATAAAGTAAGAAGCACATGGTATTTAGGGCAAGATCAACAAGTATTTTCTGTATTTGTGTTCTTGGCCTGAACAATTTGGGTTAAAGCAGACACTACATCAAAGGACTTGTAAACTGAAATATGGTAATTTTAAGGAAGGAATGGTTAGGTATACTTTAAAGCATATACTGGTGTAACAGAATCATATTTCATGCACTCCAATTCTTTTCCATGCGGACTTTACCACTCTCAGCCTAGCACCACTCACCAGAGCTAGCTGCTGGCAACTGTTTCCTTAAGCTTTCCTGACAAGCCTGTGCTGCATTCCTGGGTGTGCAGGGTCCACTGGAGCATCGTACCAAAGTGCTAGGTGTGTGCAGGCTGTCCTGGTCTCTTTTTACATCAGCAGACGAGGTACGAAATCTAGGCTGCAGTGGAAAACAGAATGAATGAGGTAGATAAGAATATAGAAATGTTAACTTCATCTTTGGTAAAAGATCTTGGGTATATATCTTTTTGTGAGATCTTTGTACAACAATCAATGCTATGATATTTTGTACCATTTATGTGTTTTATTTTGTTTTAATCCGTTTTGGATATTTGTTTATGTGGCTCTGATATCAAATCCCCAGAAGAAATAGCTGTTGCTGCGAAACGTGTCAAGCTATTATGAAATGTATGCAATTGATAGCGTTACAGTTTCACTAAGTAAATTACATTACACATTGTAATACCTAAGCAAAGTGTCTGGCTTTTTATTAAGTGTTATGTAATGTTAATATTTTTTTTATCACTTTGGAAATAAAAGGTAATTTTCTTTTATATAAATGGAGAAACCAGTAACTTCCCACTTGGGTCCATTCACCTAGAATAGGACTTTTCGTTTCTTACCTGTTACTTTGGGGATGTGTCAATCTGTAACAACTATAGCATTTTGAAAGGAGAATATTCTTTTCTATGTATGTACTGAATGGATGAGGTACACGTGATGAATGTATAATAAATTCACTATTCAACTATGGATTACCTTAGGGGGAAGCGGAGGGGGAGACTCATCAGCAGATATGTCACTATGGAGATCCATGCTACCAGGTCTTAAGGGGACAAAATAAAAAAATAAAAGTTTAAAATGGATTAATGTTATAACAGTACATTAAATTATTATAACCAGTAATTACCAAGTAACACAGGTATAGTGAGGGAAACATATGGGCATATTTATGAAAATATAATTATTTGTATCCAAATAATGCCATTGCTACTACAGGAATTCTAATGGGCTTGGATCAGCTATGGTATTATACCTATCACATGTTGCTGTCTAAAACTTACATATCAACATCGTCATAGTCATCATCATCGTCATCATCATCACCTTCATCATCATCATCAGAACAAAAGCTATAATATAAAACAGTCCGTATTATCTTAAGTGAAAAGCAAGCTTTTTCTACTTCCTTGTCTTTATTGGCAGCAAGTTACATGCAGTCACACACATGGGACAAGTAGACAAGTACACAAAATATTGTCTGTGAAGGTTATCCTTTATACTGGTCATTTTATGTCTACTAGTAGTTAGTTACATTCAGCTGGACGTGTTCTGTAATGTTAAAAGTGTTTCAGATTTTCAAATTGCTTCCTTAGTTCATACAAAATATTATGTACATTATATGTAACTTTGTATATTTAGAAAAATATGGCCTCTCCTTACTTACCTAAATCGTGGGTGTGGGCTTGGAGGGGTCTGGGGACTCAATTCTGGGTCAGCCTTAAAGACAAAAGAGATATTTATGAATGTCCTGAAAATGAGGTTAGCCTTCTTTTCCAGTCTGTATTAAACTAATGAAATCTAAAAGAATTTATTTTACTGGTTACAATTGGTCAGTCCACACAAAACCAGTAATTAACAGTCTTTGCGGACACTGGTGTGCTTGATTACACATTGGATGTCTATTTTTGGAGAAACATTTTTCAATTTAAAGAAACTTACAACACTCTGCTACCATTCCAGGGGCTGATCCTGTTTATTTCCCACCCGTGTGCCATTTATATTTCTTGAGAACAGATTGTATGGCATGAAATATGTAAGCACACATACTCAGTGGTGGTGGTACAGTAATCCTTTTTTTAAAAAAATAAAAAAATCTCCTTGATCACGTTCCTGGGTTTGCAGACCTTCTGTCTAGTGTCCTTGCTACCTTTACAGAACTACACAAAGCATGAGATCCGTTTTATTGGATAGTTTATAGACTGAGTAGAATTTCTTTCTTGCAGTCTATATCACAGCTAAAGAGACTTTCCTCCTTTGTGCTCTACATACCTAGATGCACAAGGTGTCATGGAGACCTCTCAATACTTTGCATCTCATTAATACAGGGATAGGAAGGTAAGGCAATCTTTTTAACTGAGACATAAGCAGAAATAAAAATCTTACATGGGTCCAGACCTTTCCTGACTATCTAGAAAGCTTTCCATACACCAATTTTTTATCTGGACTACCACTAGAAACATGTGCCAAGCTCAGGAAGGTCAACTCAGCAGAAGGATTATTTCTCTTCATTGGCATTTGAGAGCAAACAGGGCTCTAACTAAGCTTAGTTCTGCAGCTGGTTTTGCTAGGCTGCAAGGTGGCACAGTGAAGAAGCATTGGAGGGGGAATTCTGCATCAAAACCAAATAGATAAGAGTCTTAAGCTGGAAACCTAAATGAGAAGGTACATACTTTTGTATTGCAACCTAGTGCTTGACAGTAAACAGTATGAGATGTGCGAGGAAGCATAGGTTAAATATATGCCACAAAACCTCATGGAATGGGAAAAGTTGTATCTAAAATAATGAAGTTGCCATGGTGTACAGTATAAAACATCTTCCTTGAGAAAAAGCAAATAATATATTATCTTTAGTTTTGAAAACTCCTGAAACATTAAGGAACCTGGGTAATAAAAATAATTACCCTTGCTAGTCTTGGTTCTTCCTTTTGTGTCTTGTTCTTTATCTGACGCACTAAGAGAAAAAATTATCAAAATCATCAA
>NC_092871.1:16687569-16798398 GCF_032062135.1 Pyxicephalus adspersus
TGAGCGGCTGGCTTTGGGGTGGCGCTTTTTAGAAAGGATGCGCGAGAATGCTGAAAAGAGCTACGAGATATGACATGTTTTGTTAACTGGATAATAAAAGTAATGGTCTAAGTGTTAGTTATCATTTCTTGAGACACTAAACATAGTTATTATAAAGGCCTGAAGGGAAAACTTCTTCTATACTCTCGCAAGTCCTCCAGCAAATGGTCCACACAAAACAATATTTTAGTTTTTGTTAGTCAAGACAGCAGACTTGTTTAGTAACGCAAGTGGTAAAGTTTCCTAGGTGTGGTTTCTGTACCTGCTCCCTGTGTAGTCAAGCAACTCTCTTTTTGGAGTAAAACAAAATACCCTAAAAATGTAGAAGGGACCCCCATACCATCTAAACTCCCTCAAACTTACCATAGCACGGAACTGTAATATTATGCTTAGCTATTTTACCAAAATTAGATGTCCCAAAGTCAACCAAAAAAGTAACCGAGAGATGATTTGGCATACTGAATTACCATATTACTTTGAGAATTAGGGAGGGACTTGAATGATGGAAAAACAGCTATTTTGTAGATTACAATTTATGAAACAAAACACTAAGCCATCCAATATTCCAAAAATATAATTCTGTTATTACGCTACTGTAGAGTACCCTTGAAAACCTTGTGCTTCATGAATATCACTGCCAAGGCTTGCCAATCATATGCATCCCCATAGGAATTCTCATTTCATGTAAAACCTGCGTAGCAGTTAGTAGTAACTCAGTTGTAGGAATTGTCCAAGCTCTGACATTCAGAAACTTAGCAAACAAAAAAGCTTTTTAAGGTAGTTTCTAAAATCTTTGTAGGAGTGAACAATAAAACGTACGGACGCGTTCATTCATAACGCAAGCCGCATGACTCGGGACTCTGAGAGGAGGAGTATTGCGTCTGCATTTATGAATGCAGCTGCGATAATCCTCCTTTCAGTGAGAGATCCCCGGGCACTACAGGTTAGAATAGGGGCTTCCCCTCATTCTGACCTGTAGTGCCCGGGGATCGTTCACTGACAGGTGGATTACCACGGCTGTATTTATGAATGCAGCTGTCGTAATCCTCCTATAATGATTTCTGATGGAACCCATCGGAACTTCGAGGAAATTTTCACGAGAATGCAGGAGGGTCATCGCTCATCCCTACTATTCATATAAGAAAAAAATGGTCTGTCATTTGAACTTTGAACCTTGCTATCCAGCTTATCTCTGGAAGCACATGTCTAAATGATGAGTGGTGAAAGGGTGTATCACTTTCAGTCTGCACTACCTGCCTTGTTCTTTCCATATGCCCTCTAATCCCAAAAAACAAATATCACTTACTGACATAAATTAGACACACATTTAGGGAAGGTATCTGTAGACTACAAAAGCTCACACACACACACCATTTCACAGTTATTTCAAAATAAGACCTCACCTCCGTGTCAACATCTTCAGGGTTTAAGGTATCACTGTCTTTTTCTGGGTTTCTTAGCTTTTCTAGAAGTTCTTGTGTAAGAAATGGTCCAAGTCCTGTCTGAGCAACAAATTGGTGCTGGGGAAGAAAAAATTGGGAAAAAAAAGACTGAAAAAGAGCACGACACGACACCTAAAGGTCTATGAAGCTGAAATTTTTGTAGGGGAAAAGTATTCTTATGGGTAATCGGTAAATAAAAATAGTTGGACAAAGCATCACAGATGGAAAAAATCAAACAAAATAATAACTTTTAATATTATTAGCTTAATTAATTGATCAAGTCAGCTCTGTCTTTCACTACAAAGTAAAATAAATTACATTTACAAAGTTTGCTCCCGGTACAAAGCACCGTAGAGGACTTACCGTTAGCATCTTGGAGGCACTTGGTCTTTTCTTGGGGTTTTTAGTCAATGCTACTTTGATAAAGTTGTGGAAAACTGAAGACCTAAAAGGATAAAATCCCAGGGAGGAGAACACACAATCATACACAAGCAAATGTTGATCTTTTGATGTAGCCATAGCTTTTTGACACACATGAAACTGTATTTTATACTTTAGCATTTCTATGTATTCAGGCCTGAGATTTACACAGCTCTGCCAGAAAGCACAGCCTAGCACAGTCTTTCGCAATTTTTTATTTTGTAATAGGGGAAACCTTAAAATAACTTTTAGGTCTTCAGGAAACCCTGTTACAATTACTGTATCTCACAGTACATTAGCATGGATGTCAATGGGAAGAATGCCTCTTACATTGCTGGCTAGTGGGTCAGATGGGCCAAAAAAGTTAATTGGTGTCGCCTAAACAGACCCGAGAGGCACATTTTGCTCAGAGAAGCCCTAGCATCCTTTGGAGGATGTGAAAACCCTGTGAAAACCCTTGGGTTTCACAGGCTTAGTGGATGGAAACACTGGCTTAGTGGATGGCATGACTTTCTCAGTTACCATTTAGGAATACAACGGTGTCATCTCTATGTCCTGAGCCTGCTAATTGGATAATATGGACACAGCAAGAAACTGATGAAGTGATATATTTTAAATATAATGAATGCAAAAATAATCAGTATTTTTTTTTTATCTGCCTGGAGTTTATCTTTATTACTTACCATTTTGACTTGTCTTTTAACTTAGGGGGTTGGTAGCCACTTTTAGACATCAGAAAGAGAACCCTAGATGAGGAGAGGAAGACAGGCATGAAAAATAAAGACAGACAACATCTAATTGTCAAAGGAATGGGATCCTAAATATAATTCAACAAAATGAATAAAGTCATATGTTCTGTAATTGTCCAAACTGGAAAGGGGCTTGACTTATTAATTATTAAAATAAATAAAAAGAACAGGAAACCAGTGAAATGTCTAAATTTTGCAGCTGCTTGAGCAATACAGATCATTTTTGCATATCTCTCTGAAAGAGTTTGGCAGCAGCAATTCCACAGAAGCATTTACATCACCAATTTTAATGTCCCCACTACACTCATACAAGCATAATCATTCACACATTTCTTTGTAGAAACAATTTACCTGTTAAGTTGTCAGCATTTTTACAACCTGGGAGGAAACCAAAGAACCAAAAAAAAAAAACCCACAACACAAAAGAGGAGAATAAAATCCCCATGCAGATATTCGACCCAGGACACAGAGCTGTAAATAACAGTGTGTTGAACACTTTTCTGACTTTTATAGCAGTTTAGAATTGATTGTATGCAATCATTAATGTTTGTTCATTCTGAGCAGCAAGCATACAGGGTTTTTGTTTGCATTGGACCAGCTTCTTACCACATAGAATGAGAATGAAAAACAGAAAAAAGGCTTGAGGTCTTACAATTAGTTAATCTGTTGACAACGTGGGTAGTCATGTACAAATTTTACTATTAAGTGTGCACTGTGTTTATTTTTGGATCTTATGTGATATATTGGTTATTCTGGAAAAAAAAAAGCAAGAAAGAAAAAAGACTAGTCTGTTGACAGGGTTTGGACTTATTTCAATGGTGTCAGTTTGACATCATTTTAAGATTGTTAAGAATTCATTGACAGGTGTGTTTGACCTCTTTTTGGTCTGCATTTAACATGCTTTAAATTGATTTTGCATGTACAAAATACATAACCTGTATCAATCTAAAAACAAAAAAACCAAACCAGCCCCCAAAGCACTTTCTAACATCCAGCAGCCAATGGTAGTATTCCACTACAATAAAGGTATGGTCTATGGGTGCCATGCAAACAATCAATACCAGGGATATATCTATCTTTTCCCTCTTTGTACATCCAATAATTAGTGAATGCAACCTTAAGAAAATTTGTCAGCTTCAATATATGCAGTTTACTCTATTTACTTTATTGGTTGTTGCTCTAAAGTGTGTGCATTTACCTTAAGGGATGAACGTGAAACATGGGGGGCTGCAGTTCAGTTAGTTCTATGGCTGTAATTCCAAGAGACCAAACATCACACAGCTCTGTGTATCCCCCCTTCAGCTCCACCGCAGCCACTTCTGGAGCCATCCTGGTAAATTGAAAAAAATATCTCTAGAAGAGGCATTTTTCGTCTTGTAAAAAAAAACTAATATAAATTGTGTTCGTTTACCCTTTATATATTTATAAGCTGGTTAGTCATGAGCTATTTATTTTCAAATCTTATAGATTAGTCTTAAGAAATTAGGATTATAATGCACATGCAAAGAACACCTAAAAAAGTAAACTTCAGACTATAAAGCCTCATACCCCGAGACTAAACTCGTTTGCAGGGGCACCATTGTTAGAGCTTGGATGACCTGACTACCAGCCCTTTCCCCTTTCTATACCCCTGCCTAGGTTCGCATCGCTCTTCTTACTTCCTTCTATACTTCTCTCTCTTTTCCTCTCTTGTTGAATGTATTTGCACTCAAATATTTAAAGTAAATCTGTACAGCCAACCTGCCTGGATGGGTAGGAGGTATGCTTTCCCTGCTAGGGGACACCCCCAAGGATAAAATCTCTCCCCATGGACAATGTTTAGCCCTATGAACTTTTCACCCAGGAGCCGACAAGTTTTTTCTTTGAGGGGACCTTAGTGGGTGTTCTATACTTTAATATGGATAAGCATTAGCCTTGTCATAATATTTTAACATTTTATACGCATTGCCTTGAAATGTAATTGTTTAAAAGTTGGAATGTAAACCCTTGTTTTTGTAAAGTTCTCCTTCTGTAAAATTTTATAAAAAACTTATTGAAACTAAAAAGTATTCTTCAGAGCTGAACAGGTGACGTGTTCAACTGGCCAGTCTTGATATTCTATTAAAATTTCCCCTGGTTCAATAAATTTGTCAGAAACCAGAGTAGTGAGCATGTGCAAACTGCAGCAAATCTGTGCTAACCAAGCATGGCAATTTTCATCAGCACAATCTAGTTTGTATTCATTTTAAAATACAGTACCAGTAGGGTGTTCCAATAAAGGAATTTCTACGAGCAAAGGTTGCTGTGAGCTGGGCCGAAATTCCAAAATCAGCTGCAAAAATGAGAGATCAAATGTCAAAACTTTTAACATATAAGTATTCTCATTGAAAGATGTGGAACAGATACCCCCCTTGGCCTCCAATCACTTGCTGTTCCAGTGACAATGGTCACCAAGATTGGATGAACCTATGAGGAAAGCTCCAGACATGTTTAGAAGGTAATTTTATTACAGAATAAAGGCCCTTCATAAAATACTTTTTTTAACCTATAGCCTTTACAAACATTTCAGGAGCTTGCCTCACTAAATAGCAGTCCACACAGGACCTACCCTTGACCTCTTTGGTCAACTCTTGTTCTCTTTGGAGAACTGTCAATCACTTTACCAGAATATACCAAATGCACATGCATAGGGCCTGATTTATTAAAGCTCTCCAAAATTGGAGAAGATAGACTACCATCCATGAACCTGAGTGACCCAGCAAACCTGGAATGGATTTCTTAAAAGTAATTTGCCATTTGTTAGCAATTTTTTTCAATCCTGGACCAGATCCCTTTTAGATTTGTTGTAAAACCCAGGTTCACTGATGAAAGTGTATCTTCTCCAGTCTTGGAGAGCTCTAATAAATCAGGTCCATATAAACCAAAGACTTCCCCCCTAAAATGTAATTTAAAAAGTCTGTTTATACTTCGATCATAGTGTGTACCAACCTGCACCTTGCTACTCTCCACACCAATCTCCTGTCATTAGTGTTGCTGCAGCTCTCATGCTTATTTTATTATTTGTCCTTCATTTATGTCCCAGAGCTTTTTTCAATCTCCCCTATCTCCTATTACAGCCTCGCTTTCCCATTTTAATGACAGCCCTGTTTCCTTCCTCATTAAAAGACCTTTTGCTGCAGACTGGTGTATAAAAAGACTAATTAGCTGCCTATTCTGGTCACCAATAGACATCAATTTGGTTTCCTCTTTGGCATTAGGGACATCACAGCTCATGTCACATGTCTGGTTTGAACTGGTGAGAGCTAAGCCTCTAACTCCAATATTCACCAATTTTTTTTACCCCTGGTTTACATTCAACAAAAATTTACATTTTCATATACTTTTCAGGTTTACTTCTAAATTTGACATTCTTTGTTATTTGTTATCAAAATTGGTGGTAGTGATAAATCACTTACCTAGTTTAACATCCCCATTGTCATTTAGAAGAATATTAGCTCCCTAGAAAAAGAATAGGAAAAACTCTTAGTACTTTATTAAATGAATAAAGATTTAAAACTAGTCATAGATGGAATTAAATAGATCTAACCATCACCAAACCAATACAGATCTATCTATCTAAGGCACAAGCATTACTTACAGCCTCACAAGGTCGCTCCTACACTAACATGGGTGCAAGATTATAGGATTATCTGTGTTTTTAATTATTTCTTATTTCTTTCATATATGCTTTTTTCTAGTGCAAGAGATTCCTTTAGGTGCAGAAAGTGATTAAAAATAAGTACAAAACGTATTTGGACATATTGGGTCTGATCCATCAAGGATTGAAAAAGGTAGACTGTCATGGGAGAATCTAGAGGATCCAGCAAAGGAATGGATTTCTTAAAAATAATTTGATATTATTTGGCAAATACTTTCAATCCTGGAACAGATACATTCTGGGCTTGCTGAATCACCCTGGTTATCCCATATTAGTGTATTTTTTCCAGAGCTTTAAATAAATCAGGCTCTGTGTCTGTGATTTAGCTACATTTAAACATACCAATGGTTTAAAAGGAAATAAATAAATTGCATTTCTTAGTGTTTCTACAATGTTTGTTTCTTTAGAAAATACTTGAATGGCAGAGTGTTTGTTCCTTCTTTATTTTAGGTAGCAAAGATCTCATTATTAGACTTTAGTGTGAGACCAGATCTTCAATTTTGTGGTTCAAGTCTTACTTTCATCGACCTGATACTTTTATTTTTGTCCATCATTACTCCTTTTACCTGTCTGGAAGCTGAAATGCTATTCTGTGCCTGGACAACAATCTTTGCTGTTTGTGCTGATTATCCGTCTTAACAATTACACTTATCTACATCTTCTTTGTTCATTTGCTGCCGTCCCATTAAGTGCTCAGATTCAGATTTCTGGTAAATTATTCTAGCATCTTTTATTAAATGATCAGTACCCCATATATGAAGCCACTATAAATATGTCTGTTCTAAATTATAGCACCCACCTTAATATCTCTGTGCATCTTTCCCTGATTATGAAGATAAGCCAGACCCTGTTAGAAAAAAAGTAACATTTATTTTTCCATTTTTATATGTAAGAAGCAGAAATAAGTGCATATCTTGAAACCTTTTCCAGTAAAGGAGAGGGTAGCCAACATGTGTTACTATAGGGGAGTACTTTATATACAGCAAGAATCCATCTGCTAAAGGCCACAACTCCACCACCTGTAGCAGACAAACAGAAGTGGTAGTGGCTCCTCCAATAAGGGAAGTTGTCAAACAGAAGGGTTGGACATATTTTTGGAGGCAACAGCCAAGCAAGCTGACTACTAGTTGTTCACAATGTAGATAGTGGTACATGCACTGCAGTTGCTCCTCTGCCCTGTTGCAAGTGTAATTTTCTTTTAAAGAAGACCCATCCAAAGGCTTTTCTGCCTCTGATTTTAGATGCAACTTATTTTAAAGACAATATCTCTAAGCTCCTGTCTCCAGTACGATAGCTAAATAATTATTTAGGAAGTCTCCTTCAAGACCCTATATTTCTGCTCTGACCTGTCTAGTTTATTCTTAGGAAGATCCCTCCAAGGGACTTTTCTTAGGCCTTTTAGGCTTGTTGGTGCTGCCGTTCAAGTGTGTTACCATGAGCTGATTGACAAAGTATACTAATGTGATGTATTATGGGCTGAAAGTTTCTTTGTTACTAAGAAAGCTACTTGTACTCTGCAGTGCCATGCAAATGACGTGCAACAGGATAACTTTTCATAACAAAATGCATAAAATCTTCAAAGCAAGAAAATGTCCAAAGCTCTCATTTTTGGTTACAGTGATAAATAGTTATAAAGCCATATTCTGCTTTTAGCTTGATATTCTTCTCTCATTGTGTATGATATTTTATTTTTTTGTGATTCCTAAACACAAGGAGCACATTCCTAAACTGAGGATTTATGGGCCAAAAAGAGCTACGAAGTAAAGGATTTGCTTCTTACCCCTGGTGCTCTTCAAGCTGCATTAAAAGTTCCCTCCCCACCACTGTACACAAATTTGTAATATTTGCAAATCCTGAAATATTTGGTGGTCTTCCCATTGCATTTTGGTGCATTTGCCTGCTGTATATACCCTTTTAAGACCATAACAAAACCACCACAAATTCTAAATGGTGTTGGAATCAAATTCAAAATAATTTAAAATATTAAATAGGATTTATATCACGCCAACATATTACACAGCGCTGTTCAGCCAAACTGGTCTAGAACAGAAACATGTTCAAGTACAACTAGTCTTAGCCTCTTTATTATCAAAAGCTAAACTTTCTATATAGGTTTAAAAACATGCATACCTGTCCATTTTACATGCTCACCTGGAGAGTCTCTCTACACACATATGCAACCTGAAGCTCAGACAAGGCTCCTGTGACTGAAGGGAAAAGGAAAAATTTTACTGACATCTTATGTATCTATGATAATAAGGCTTACTAAGCAGAGGTTGTACTAAGTTGTCAGCCTTGAGTCCCAAGTCATTGACACCAAGTTCTAAGTCAAGTCTCAAGTCACCAAGAAATCTTCCCAAGTCGAGTCACTTCATTTATCCCCATTTGTCCCCATATAGAAACAGAACTCTGATCCTGTTCTTGAGCACAGGATCGCATTCTAAGTCCATGACTTTCTCCTCTGACAGCTGAAGGGCGAAAGGAGGAAGGCAGTGAGATTTCTGTAACACCGCCTTCCTCTCCTCCCTTCAGCTGTCAGAAGAGAAAGCCGTGGACTTAGAATGCAAGAAAGGTGGGGAGGAAGGCAGTGAGTCTTCTGTAACACTGCCTTCCTCCCCACCTTTCTTGCATTCTAAATTTACTAAATTCGGCTTTCTCCTCTGACAGTAGATCTAAAGGGGGCAGGGAGGAAGGCAGTGAGGCTTCTGTAACACTGCCTTCCTCTCCACCCTCCTTAGCAGTCAGAGGAGGAAGCTGTGGACTTAGAATGCATGAATGGCAGGGGGGAAGGCGTTGTTACAGAAGACTCGCTGCCTTCCTTGCATTCTAAATTTTCTCCTCTGACAGCTGAAGGGGGGGGGGCATGTTACGGAAGCCTCACTGCCATCCTCCTTTCCCCCTTCAGCTGTCAGCAGAGAAAGCAAGTCCCAAGTCGAGTTGCAAGTCACTGGACAAAACAGGTGGAGTTGCAAGTTGTTCATTAGGCGACTTAGGTCGGACTCGAACCCAAGTCACGTGACTCAAATTCCAACCTCTGTTAATAAGTAGGATATAAATGTTAAAGTTCTCCTGTGCCCAGACTATGGACATTAAACTAGTTATATATTCTAATACCAAATGGGCTTATCGATGACCTTTCTAGGTGCTTTCATTGTAAAGTTATTTATTCTCAAGAATCCTCCACAAAGACCTTAAAAGACAGGTTGAAGTCTGTTTCTTGCAGCTTAGAAACTTCTGCTGGTTGGTTATAGTTGGCTGGCAGCTTGCCAAGATTTGTTTTTATTTTAAAATTCACATATTTTGTGGACAAATAAATATTTTAAAAATATATGTAATAATTTAAAAACAATGCAATTCTTATACAGAGACAAAGGAGAGCTTGTTTTAAAGTGCTTTCACTTCCTGTTTTAAATATGTGAATACTTTAGTGTGCACGATTTGAGCACAAATTCACTTTTTACACTTTCAGGAAACCTTACTGCAATACTTTTGACAGTCAGAGCCAAGACTTTTATTCATTTCAAAGCCCTGCCATTACCCAACTGCAGGATTCAGGCCAGGCATACCATTGCTTTTGATGCTGTGCAGGCAGAACTGCTTGGGGTGTTGGATCGGTACCTTGGGTAAGACAAGTAACAATGATCTTCAAAGGGTTTTCTATAAAATCTCTTTACCTTGATAAATGTCTTGCAGGGAGCCACCTCCACAGAATTCCATGCAAATCCACAGCTTATTAGCCCTACATATTAAGCGTAAAAAGTAAATGGACATTGTGCTAGAATTGAAAATTGGGACTAAGGCATCCAAATGTAAACAAACACTGTCCCAAGTGCCTCCAACCACCACCCGATTTATGTTGAACGAAGGTTTGGAATCACACTTGCATGATGACTTCCTCCTATGTCTAGGAACTCCATCTTACAGTCCTAACAAGACTACCTACTCAGAAGACTTCTCTATATTAAAGCCAAACCCCTGAAACTTTTTTTGTGATTTTGGATAAACTTGATACATAAAAATATTAAATTATAAGCAAGTGTAAATTATAAATATAAATAAACATTATTGTTGAGCATACATTTCTGTTTTTTTATGAGATCCAAACCAAGTGATGAAAAGTGGCCATAACTTGTATATTAACTGACATAGGTTGTTCCAGTAGAGTAACTCCTCCTCTATTAACATTTCAAAAAAAAAAATATTTAATGATGGTGAAAAATGGATTCCAAGCTGAAGCACAATGCCATCATTCTTCATGAACAAGGAGTGCACACTGTGTGACATTCTCAGTCAGGCCATAGAATGTTTATGAAGCTGACACCATTTACAAGAGCATTGTGCACAGATGTATCAAGACGTTTAGATGGTGAAAACCAGCAATGAAGGCAAACTACACGGTGAGAGTGCATCGACTACGACCATTGACACACAGAGGATTCCAGGAGGCGATGATGGCTCAAATGCTTCACTTGCTAAGGAGAATATGTTAAGTAGTACAGATTTGAGAAATAAAAAGAAAGCATTAGTCTACCAATATGTGCAGTTTGAACAATCTGTGTCAGTTAATGAAACAGGTAAGCCCTTTTTGCATTATTCTGGTACTGGCCTTGTATATCAGTCCGTGACCCAGTGAAGGAGATATAGGAAATACGAAATTGGCAATTCTGGGACCTAAACACAAACACAGCAGTAGAAACATCAGAAGTTCCAACTCATCATCACTCTAAATAAAATGTATTTTTGTGTTTGTCTCCATTTTTTACCCATTAAAAGAAATTTCCCTGTTCAAAAAAGGGGGAAATATCTTTTTAACAAAGACAACAATAAAAATGTAAAATGTCTATCAAAATCTTGCAATGACATGAGCTGATTGCATATTACAAACTAATTGCTCCGTCAACTTATGTTTACGAACAACTATGAAATGGAAATGTCTATCTAATGGGATTTAAGTCAAAGAATTGTTTATGTTGGCCCTCAGACAACCGAGCTTATGCTAAGATACTTATTACTGATTGTACAATCAAGTGGTAATGTTGGACAGTTTAAGAAATATCCATCCTACACTGTCGGATCCAAAACCTATAGTAATCCCCAATCACTGTCATAAGTTCCTGATGTGGTCCTTTGATCCAGCAGTATAACAGATTTGGTTAGTTGAAAAGAGAATATTTCCTCATTAAGGCTTGGTTCTTACCTCATATAGCTTCCATAATACGCTACTATGTTTTTGTGAGCACAGCTCTTCAGCATTAGAACTTCCTTCTGAATTACCGAGAAGTCTTCATCTGTCAAAAAATAGAAATATTATCCGGCCTATGCCAACATTCATTATTTGAAATCTTCAAATATCATTACAAGTTATTAGTCAGCTTTAAGGTGCAAGGTCCTCTTGCACTTGCAACTTAAAAAACAGCTAACTTTTCCTTTAGGATAATCGTTTTCCCTGTTCTCTAAGGCCTCTAAGTGTGGGTTATTTTAATACACAACACAAGGTTCTGTATAAGATCTAAACAAGTTCCAAATCCTGATACTATGCTAAGCACCAATAAATAATGTAACCACAAATATCCTTTACCCTTCCTGACTACAACAAATCTTTTTCTACTTGCATCTCACAAGCTATCACTACCAGATGTTGCAGCTGATGGTGGAAAGGTTTCATCAACCCTGCCAATCCAGAAAGTAGTGGGCAGGACTAAGTGTGGCCAGGATCTGTGTAAATCTGTAGTGACCATGCTGACATCCACCACCCCTACATTATGTTTCATCCCAATGTAGCACATAAAAATAGCTAATGTGCTATAAATTCAAAAGCAGTACAGTTCCAGAGCTCATCGGCATCCTAATCTTTCCATTAAAAAAATGTTTTTGTTACATATCAATCAGCAACATTCCTTCAAATAAAAAAAATGCATGGGGTACCCCGTCTAATAATAAAACCAGACTGTTACAGGGATGGGGCCAACCTGTACAGTAGAGAGGAAGTGCAATTGAGGGTGGTCTTTCGTCCATAGCAAGCTCCTGCATTCACCTAACAATTGGGAGTCTCGGCAGAGAGGGCATTGTATTGGTCCCCAAATGGTTGTTGGGGACTTATCAGAATCTTAAAACCCCTTTTAATAATAGGTTTCTAAATAGCCACCTCCTCACCCTGAGTAATAAGGCCAACCAAGTTCTAAAGAGCCTGGTATGGGCATGGAACTGGGGCCTAGTTGCTTACGGCCTTCTCCACCGTTATCCAGTCACATTCCATGCCAGGAAGTTTAAAGTAATCATTAAAGGAGAACCCACAACTTTTTTTGTAGTATATATTCACATTGATCATTTTTGTAACAAGTTTACATGTTTTGGAACCTACCTCGCACCCCCAACAATTGTGCCTTGCACCAACTAAAAATTTCACAGCTTTAGATTCTATATATTTTTAAACTGACTATACATATATTTTATATCTTAATATACTTTATACTTTACTTATATAATATACTTTACACTGAACACACACATACATACTATCTATATATATATATATATACACATACACACACACACATAGAAAATTGCACACACTAGCACCACACTACACTTTCTCTAATTTTACCATTAGGTGAAACATGTGCATGGAGATCACAATATTATGTAGGAGACAGGAAGATCCTTTTTTTCTACTACGATATATGAGCAGACATTTTCAATGATGAATGTTGCTGTGGATCTTAAATTACCCAGTGACAACTTGAGCTAAATGGCACCTTCCCCACACGATTTATGCAAAGCTGCTGTCAATACAAGCGTAGGCTAAAATGGGACAATCAGCTGTGTATAGCTGGGTGGAGATCTGGAGAACAAAACCTGATAAGGAAGGTCTTCTGAACCACAAGGAAGTCACTCAGAATGTTTAACATTTGTATTAGCACCACAAGACCATGTATCGGAGTAATTACCATGTGCTATGCTGGAGAAGGCTGTGTGTCTTGTCTATTGTTTAATTTGTAGGTCATGTATTAAAAAAAATTTTCTGCACTTAGGCAAAAAAACATACAAAGAGTCCCCACTGGCGTATGAAGAAACCAGAAGCTAGAAGGCACTATATATGATCTTAGACACCACCATGGCATACATACAGTGCTAAAACATTGCAGCCCAATTTTAATAACAATCTTCATGCCTGGTACCATACTCTGTGCTCTTCACATAAGCCAACATCTTCTGCCTACTAAGAGGTGCCAGACCACTGATGCTTTTACATGACATTATTCATCAACTTTCCTAACGTGCTCGTTTCAGCCCCTAAACCAATATCTTATGTCAATAAGGCACAAAGTTTTGCGATTTTCTGATTTTTTTTAGATTTCCGAATGGGTCACATTGCAGTCTCGATTGTCACTGTAACATTTCGGCCAGAGATGTAAAGGAGATGCTTCAGGAGTCCAGGACAATGTAGCCACCTAAGTACAGAAATGCTAGACCCAAAAACTTAATTGAGCAAGTGTAAAGAAAGGACTGCATTAAAAGTAAACAGACAGTATGAAAGATTAAGTAAGCTACTATGTTTTTTTTTCTAACAAGGGTTTAATAACTGACCCAATATAAGTTTACAGAAAGTCAGAATGAAGTGATAAATTCTATATGGATACATGTAAGGGTCAGCAACCTAAACACTGAATCATTTGGGTAAGTGGGTCAACTGGGAAGCTACCATTTCAGATGACAACCAGCTTACTTATTTTGATCTGAACAGGTTTTCTTTAAGAACAGTTCCTATTCTTCCCATACTCCTTGGGCACAGGTAGTGGGAAGGCCAGGCATTGTAACAGCACTTATGCTTATAAGGTTTCTTCACCAAGGGAGGAGACAAATGGTAAGTACTTTTACTTTGAACCTGAAAATATAATGTAAAAAAATGAATAGCCACAGCACTGCACTAATGTAAAAAAAGCTAACGAATTGTGATTTACTTAGTTTTATAATTTAGCTAATGCACAGTGCATCTGGTGGGAGGCTTTTGCTTATCAGGTCCTAAGCAGGTCTAAAAAAATATGTAAATACATCCTCAGATGAACAACAAATGGCATATTACATCAACTCATTCTTTTTTTTTTAACAAAGAGGTTAAAATGTGTAATGTGTAAAATTAGGTGCACCCTCATTGGTTAATCAAATGCACTTTATTAAATGATCATCAGCAAATTTCACAACCTCTATAAAGCAGATGTTTTAGCATTTTGCTGGTCTGTAGAAATCAGGTATGTGCCGAGTAGCAAAACATCAGCAATGATCTAAGGAAAGTAATTGCTGCTTATCAATCTGTGAAGGACTATACAGCAATTTCTAAATAACTTCAAGTCAATCATTCTACAGTGAGAAAGATTATTTACAAGTGAAAAACATTCAAGGCAGTTGCTAATTTTCCCAGCAATGGATGTCCCCGCAAATTGACCATAAAGTCAGACGTGAAATGCTTAAAAAATATGCAAAAACAAAAAACAAACAAGAACTCTTTTTTTAGACTCACTCTAGGACTCACTATGGTAAATGGCAAACAGTACAATTAGAAAAAGGCTGAACAAGTATGGCTTGTTGGAAGGGTTGAAAGGATACCAACCATCAAGCACAATTGTGGAAGAGTAATGATTTGGGCTTGTTTAGCAGCCACAAGACCTGAGGACCTTGCAGTAATTAAGTTGACTATAAACTCCTCTGTATACCAAAGTGTTCTAGAATCAAATGTGAGACTGTGTGACAGATAAAGCTTGGCATACAACAAGACAGTGATCTAATGTACACCAGCAAATTTACAACAGAACAGGTGAAAAAGAAAATAATCAAGATGTTGCAACGACAGAAAGTCCACCTCAATCTGATCGAAATGCTGTGGCAGGACCTAAAAGAGCAGTGCATAAACAAATGCCCACAAATGTCAATGAGATAAAGCAATGTTGTGAGCAAGAAAAGTGAGCAAAAATGTATCCATAAGGTAGGAGACAAATAAAATCATACAGAAATAAATTACTATGTATACAGCAAGTTATTGCTACTGGAAGTGGTTGTACTGAAATACTGAAACATAGGGTGTTCTGGTCTCTTCATTCTACATTTTTGTTACAGAATATATGTTGTTTTACAACTAGGTCAAACTGAAATAATTTAAAGGACCTAATTTTTTATGCTCCAATACATAAAACCTTGGACTTGGAGGAGTGTGAACACACCTCTTGTGCTGTACATATAGGTAAACTGGTGGCATCTACCCGTATATGCATTTGCAACAAGCATGTGTGCCTCTATATTGCTGAAATATAGAAATAAAAATGCACTCTCTAATTTCCCCAATACAAAAATGTGTGTGTGCTAATGGGTTGAATTGCAAGATGGGAAGCACTTGGCTTTGCAAGAGTTGACACACAGTCCATTCCAGGCTTGCTGGATCACCCAGCTTCACTGTGGAAAGTGTATCCTCTCCAGCTCAGGCCCATTGTACAGATAATTCTCTCACGAAGCTCAACACAAAGTTGTGAGCCATGACCCATCTTTGTTTGCAAAGACTAAGCCTTTATTGGATCCCCTTTTTATACCCATTCTTGATACCCACACCTGTACCCGTTCACCCGGTAATTGAGAAACCCTGGCAATTCAGAACTCTATAGTAAAGATTTAGAAATTTAAATAATATGTATTCCCATTACTATTAGGTGTAAAGAAAGGCACCATGAAAATAGAAGCTGTAAAATCCTGTAAAGGCCTATAAAAACACAATTTTGACATGCCTGGTCTAGAACTAATGTGCATTAGATTTATAGATAATATATGGGGAGTAACTATAAGAAACATAGCTCTAGAGGAACATTTTTGTTATGTCCCTTTTCGGAAAGAACTCTCCAAGTTCCTCTTGTGTTTTCCCTCTATGCTCTATGATGTATGGACCTTTAAGAAGTACTTTGCAGTAGAATATTCTTCCAGTCTGTAAAATAATTTATTTGTTATCAAATAAACCATTTATTCTTCTAAGCCTATGTGTGGTAGAAGTTTGCCTACAAAAGCTTCCTTAGAAAGGTGGGTGGTATGAGAATAGATGGAATACAGACTATGGCCCTGATTTATGAAAGCTCTCCAAGGCTGGAGATAATACACTTTCAGAAGTGAAGCTGGGTGGTCTAGAAAACATGGAATGGATTTTCAAAAATCATTTGCTATCAAATGTTTTGAATCCTGGACCAGATCCATATCAGGTTTGCTGGATCATCCAGCTTCACTGATGAAAGTGTATTCTCTCCAGCCTTGGAGAGCTTTCCTAAATCAGGACCTATGTAAGGTATTTACAGTGGGTCAATAATGTAGCAGTTATAACAAGTGTTTCAGATGTTTCTGGAGCTACTTAGTACAACATTTAATCCACAACACTATATAAGTTACGGGAAGTGTCTTGGGGAAAACACGTATTATGCAATCTTTGTATGAGCATATCTCATATAGATTTATTTATAAGCAAGACCCCATGGCTGGTACTGAGGTTTAGTTTATGTCAAAGCAGATAAAGGCATATTTTGTATAGGGTATACATAGTATGTAACACATAATAAAGGTCAGACTTACCAGACTCTTCCTTGACAATTTTAACTGCAGCCAGCTCCCCATTCCCTTTGTTCCTGGCCTGTAGAGATATATATAAATTATGTTAAAACACAGTCAGTGCTAAAGAAAGAAACCAGGGACAACCATACAAACAAATGTGGATAAACCACCCTAATAATTAACAATTAGAGGTAAGTAGTTAAATCATCAGTTAAACACAGATCAATTAATTCCACAGCAAAATAATTTTGAAAGAGAATACCTTTATTACAGAAAGTCAACAAACAAAATGAATAAAACAGGTTAAACAAGTATTACGCTGTAGTGAGCACATATTAAAGATTAAAATACCCTCCAAAAAATGGGAACAACAACATATTCCAAAAACATGCATTTAAGGTAACTGGCTTCCCTCCAAAAATGAGCTTAGACGGTGTTGATGATCTATGCATCTTGCAACACTATCTGCATGGAGTTTGCAGGTTCTCCCCGTATTTGCGTGGGTTTCCTCTGTGTATTCCAGTTTCCTTTCACATTCCAAAAACATGCAGTTAGCCTAATGAGGAACTAAACTCAAAACATCAAAAAAAACACTTACCTTCAATCCCGCAGAGCAGTCCAATCCCTCCGGGGGTGTCCTGCATCTGGTCCTGCGTCGTCTCGGCATTCGTACCGGTTTCCGTGCCGTATGGTAAAACATGCAGATATGTTAATTGTCTTCCCCCCAAAATTGACCTTAGACTGTATTAATGACATATGACTATGGTAGGGACATTAGATTGTGAGCCCCTTTGAGGGACAGCTAGTGACATGACTATAGACTTTGTAAAGCTCTGTGTAATATGTCGGTGCTTTATAAATATGGTGTAATATTATTATTCATGTTCTTCGTGGATAGGAATTACGTTTCACTGCATAAGTTTTTCTTAAAAGGTAACTTGCAAAGGAATACTTGGTTTTATGTTGAAATTAGTGATTTTGCTTTTGCCAAAGTTAAGTCTAAAATGGACACTTTCAAATAATAAAAAAAGAACAAAATAGGAACACATTTTTATGTGGGGTATTTTAAATCTTGGTATGTTACTATATTTATCTTGAATTATTTTAAGTTAAACAATACAGCAAAGGATGAAGAATAAACACATGAATACAAACAAAAATAAAACAAAATCCTTAAAAAGTTATTTTGAAAAATACATTATCCTTCATGTTGTTTATGCAGAAAGGAACAGATGATGTCACATATGCAATAATCCATTTTACCTGCCTGATCTCACTAGGGAAGTCAGAAAAGCTACTTTGGCTTTGTTTGCATGTGTCGGGTTAGTTATTTACTAACTAACTGCTAAATATGGTCTAACTATCCATGAATCAATAACTACTAGTAAGGGTTGGGATACCTTAAAACCAGGGGTGTCAAACTCTGGCCAGGGGGCCAAATCTGCTCCTCAACGTCCTTTTTTTTTGGCGCCCAAAGTAATCCTTAATATGAACTGCAGCTGGCCCACCACGGCATTGAATTAGTGCCGCTACTACAATTCCTAGCATCACTCGCGCCTATAGACCAGCGGGCCCTCTGCCTATGCGTGGCCCCCGCATTGGACTGATATATAGACGCAAAAAATCCCAAGAATTTTAGTAGAAGCGCTATTTCAATGAAGAGGGAGCAAGCGGCGGGCCACTCATAAGATTTAGCCCGCCATTGGACGCATCTGGCCTTTCCAGCACTCCCCCTCAGCTGTACTTTTCCTTGCTACTCCAAGGCATGGACTTGAATGGTTGGATTTTCATAGAAGAAAATTGTTATTATTATTGTTAGCCTGTGCAAAAAGGTTACCATTGAAATTTAACACAGAAGGCAACAAATCGAGAAAGAGGCATAAGATTTCTTCCTAAATAAAATTAAAAAAAAAATGTTATGCCTCTTTCTCTATTATAGGCTTGTTCCAGATTAAATGTGAAGCAAAACCTCTTTGTTGCCATATGAAAAGGGTTTATATCTAATGAGAAGAAAAAATTTCCTAAATTTCAAGGTTAGCCCGTGACTTTGTCTACGTTTTTAATTTTGAGTTTGACACCCCTGCCTTAAACCATCAACTCATATTTTGTGAAAATGGCAAAATATTGTCAATTATTCTGTCCCCTTCTCAGCACAGAATGTAGTATGATCATAATTTACTGAAGAATAAATAAATTGATCAAGGTGTGGCCACTTATAGTAGGCAAGAGCTCATACCACCACTGATACAGAATATACAAGCCATAAGTACAAATAAAAGTACAAAAAAATGGGGCACTCTCTAAAGATGCAACTTATCAATTCACTTGAACCTTTAACAGGCAAAACAACAAAGAAAATATTTTTAATAAAGAAGTTTAATTCTATTTGTTAACCATAAACAATTTTAAAAATTGAGGCCTGTAATACACTCCCAAAAATGTTGGGATGGAGGCAAGTTTACCACTGGGATACATCCCTTTTTTTGTTGATATTACAATTTGTAATCGTTTGTAAAACACACTAATGGTTGCATATTTTCAAGTGAAATTTTTGGTCATGCTTGCTGTATACAAGACTTGAGCTGCTCAACAGTCTGTAGTTGGTGTTGTCCGATTCTCCTCCTCTTCACGATGCACCAGATACTTTCAATATTAGATAGATCTAGACTACAGCCAGGCCAGTCAAGCACAAAGCCACACTTTTTGTAATATGTGCAGAATGTGGTCTAATAGTGTCTTTCTGAAATACGAATAGAGTTCTTGATAAAAAAGTAGTCTTCATTGGAGCATATGTCTCTCTAAATTCCAGTGTAAGTGTCTGCATCAATGGTGCCTTAACATATATACAGACGGCCATGCCATGCCATGATACACCCCTCATACCATCAGAGATGCTGGTTTTGGCACCTTTCATTGATAACATTCTGAATGGTCTTTCAAATCTTTGGCACATAGAATCTGATATCTGATAAAATATGGACTCATCTGAACACAGAACATGTTTCCATTGTCTTCTGGTCAATCTCAGATGACATAAATATAGTAGGGACATTAGATTGTGAGCCCCTTTGAGGGACAGCTAGTCACAAGACTATGGACTGTGTACAGCACTGCGTAATATGATGGCACTATATACTTTGTAATAATAATAATAATAATAATAATAATAATAATATGCCTCTGTCCCAACTTTTTTTGCTGCAGGCCTACGTTTCTAAATTTAACCAAATAGAATTACCGGTAAGTTTGTTGGTGAAAACACTGAAAAACTTTTGTCCTTTTTTCTGGTAAATAAAGGTTTACGTGATTTACACAAATTACAAAATGTATAGTTTATATTTCAGTTTTAGAAAGTGTCCCATATTTTTTGGAAATGAGGTTTGCATATATCTCTGACTTTTGCTCTGCTGGTAACTGTTCTACAAACTACACAGTGAAAATAGTTTCTTTTGCTATAGGGCATATACTGCAAGATATTTTGCAGCATAACCTCCATTAATGACCCAATGTCTGACATCTTCACTTGCACCATTAGGAACCTGTATTCAGCTCACACCAAAGTGTCTTCTCATGACTTTTCTTACGGTTTTCAGTTTGATTATAATTAAAAAAATATGCTTATGGGAGCAGAGATGTCTTCAGGAGGAGTGGGCAGAGGAATGCCCTCATCAGTGTGTGGCTGACCCCCTACTTCTCAGCCATAGGATGCAGCGGGTTCAGGACCAGGATATATTTCTCAATAGATAATCCTTCAAAACAACACGTGTAAGTCACAGCAGAGCTGCAAACACAGCCTGAAAGCACAAAAAGCTCTGAAATCAAAGAAAAGGGACGGGCAGAGCCAGTCCAGCTATGAAGGAAAGTTTTAGAAATTGATGGATGTCCATTAGAATATGGTGGGCTCTATCTGTTCTACTGTTAATGCACACTGTCAAGTGGTTTGGTGTGCAGCAAAATCATAGTAAGCAATTTCATTGTCAGAGAGCAGCCTGTACAACATTGCAAGACTGGAATACTGGGTGGAGTTCAGCTTTAACTGCTGTGTAGCTTGTAGAGAAATCCAGGGAGCTGACTGTGCTACCCAACAAGCTAAACTCAGTCACAAGGCTGGCTGGGCCAGAATTACAACCCACTTGCAGGTAAGATAAGTTTACATATATTTATTTGAAATGTATTTATAGGTTTGTATAGGGTTTAGCTTTGAATAGGAAAATATGATAACACCTTAAGCACAGAAATAAACAAGCTAGCTATCTGTCTGTTTGTTGTATCTAATGTCAGTGCGTGGAATTTCCCTCGAGATAGTCAGGTAAAATGGAAAACAATACAGATAGAATTCATGATTATAAGTATTATTTTTTTTTCCCAGATACAGAAAAAGTGCTCCAATCTCAATAACACTTTGCCTCCCTTCCTGGTAAGGTATAGCCACCTGGATATAATAAAGCAGCTGACAGCATCACAGAATGTGTCTGTTCCCGTAATACTCAAAGTAAACTAGAACAAGGTAGTTTCTTGTAAAGGATTACCTTATTTGATCTCTAAACAAGCCCATCCCCACCTAAATGTTTTTTATGATAAAGGCTAGGTTTTAAATGTCAATTGCAACAAGAAAAACCACCCCCACATGTCTAACAGTCTAGAATCTGCCCCCGGGGAAGCCCTTGTGTAGGCAGGAGTCTCCTGTGGGTTCTGAGGAAGATATTGCAAAATAAATTCACTTGAGAACATCTTTTTTGAAAGCTAAAGTCAGCAAATAAGCCACCAATATCAATCTAGAGCATCTGCAGATTGTACGATCAAGAACTAATTACTACAACATAAGCATATTATAGTAAAAGACACGTAAGTCATGTAAGGAAAAAGTCATGTAAGGAACAGGGGGCTACAGGAGTTCTGAAAATAATAGTTGTCTGGCTGTCAAGCTACCCACCAAACTTAATACCCTTAGTTATTGGTATGCAAATAGGGGCTTCTGGCATTTTGCTGCTTGTTCCAGTCCAAAGACTCCAATAGTGTTGAAGGGTTTTCATAGTAGCCAGTGAACTAGCATTTTCAGAAGGACTCTGGATGTCTGTATTACTCCCCATTGATATCTATAGACCTCATGTCCTCTTGTCGGGAAAAAGCACACAGAAGTCCATGATGCTATATGTAAGTTGTCTTTATGTTTCTGGATGTCAAAACCTCTAACTTGAACACTTAGAAAATACCGAAGCTATTGAACCAACATGATGGTCAGGCAATGGACAGCATCAGCGATAGCAGCCGGGGTATTTTTCGCAGCACAAATAAAACATGTAGTTTAAAGGCAGACTACAAAAATTAACACTTGCAATAGACCAGTGGATAAGGTATGTTGGTTCTATTGCAGAACTCAGAGGGAACTCCTACTTTCCACCATTTTCAGAAAGAGTATCTCTCATTTTGCAGCAGAATAGAGAACGGGTTTTGGATAGCTTATGTCCACTATTTCAATATCCATGTAACCCATTCTTTGCCCCCCATGCTCTACAGAGATTCCACCCCTAGTGCCCAACAAACATATAAATTTGTCTGCTGGCTTCGTGCAGACCATAGCACCCCACAAAATAAATTCTTCACCTAAAGGTTCAAAAGATATACGATTGTATAGGACAGCATCATTGTACGTCAAGGAGATATCTCTTAACCCCCTCACCTTTGCACATGAGGATCCCTTTCATGAAGTCCTTCCACTGAACTTTCATATTAGCAAAATGTTTACACCTAAGGTCCTCAGACAAATTATACCAAGCCATTCCTTATGCATTATAATCAAAAAACTTTAATTACCATGTAATTTGTTCTTCAAACCAAGTTTTTTTTTCTTCTAGATCAGCGACATAGTAGGCATAGTCCCAGGGCATTTTGGAATGTGGCTGGGGTCCAATGGTTAGAATTAATTTTAGTACTGAAAATGTTCACAGGAGGCCATCGGTGTGGCGGTGTGGCTCGGCTTGAGACTAAATAACGGAGTTTTACCGTTGAAGCCACAGTCAATAGCAGCCACAGAGAGTTATGAAAGAAATGCAAAAGCGGTTATTTAGGTCTTAGAAGGTTAAAAGTCAGGCCTTGCAATTCAAGACCGAGAACCACTAGCCTACATACTACCAGTTTCTCACTTCATCTCACCGCCTCTCTAACATGGCCGCACTTCTGTAATTCTGAATTTACTTCCCCAACAAAAATAGCATTATTTATTCACACTCGCTTGACCTTTCACATATGTTACTTCCAATATTATCAGCCACTTATTACTCATACGTGGCCAAACTTGGTTTTGTGTAGCATTTTACATCATTTGCAAAGTGTCATTGTCAACAGATGGAAGATGCAGTGGTACAAACACTTCAATCACCACTTGCAAGCTTTATTTATAAATACATTATAACAATAATCTTGTTACCATGTATTTTAAACTAGTTTGTTTATGCGCAGAAGGTAATCCATCCTACCTGCTTGGCCGCTTAGGATATCTGAAAAATCCATATTGCTAGGTATTCTGGTTGCCAGATTACCTAGCAATACTGGCTTCCATGTCCATGTTTTTTTTTTCAGGCTGGCTAATAAGTGTGCTGGGAGACCTTGTTTTGTTTGCTATGTGAATGCCCTTTCCATGTGCACCTTGCCTTAGAAACTATTTTTAGATTGTTTAGGTTGCCATTTTGGTTTTGTTTGTTGTATTTGGTGTAGGGACACACCAGGAGTCTTAGCTGTCAATCTACCCATTGCTATATAAAGTTCCTTGGAAGGAACACTGATAGTTTAGAGCAACCATTTTCAACCAGGGTAGGTAAAACCCTAGGGTGCTAGGGGGTTCCAAAAGCATTAACCTTCCACGTGATGGTGGCTGCATAGTTTTGTCGCCAATGCCATTTGGCAGGATCAGACGTATGATGCCAAAGCTCTTTCAGCTATATGTAGGGAGGCATTCTTTCCAAGGATCAAGGTGTATTTTTTCAAATAGCTGGTTTAAGTAGGGGCTTCCCAAGACCTGAAAATTATTTCAAGGTTTTCCTCAGGGGAACAAAAGCTGAAAAAGACTGATTTAGTGACCACATTTTCTGGGGGGAGGGTGACAAGACAGTATGGCTTCCACATATATAAACCTCTGTTTTTAACATAATTAGTTCAAAAATATTTTAGTTTTTTTTTTGCAGGCTGGCAAGTATGCTGGGAAACCTTGTTTTGTTTGTTTACTTTATTATCATATTCCTGATACACCATCTCCACATGTCTGGTTTCTATCAACAACAGGAAAAAAAAGGGATTAGTGCAAGTTGGTAATGGAACGGGCATTGAAGAAATTGTCCAACTGGGACACTTGAAGGGCTTTTTATTGCCTTTTTGTATATTTCTTACTGCAGTTTACTTACTGTACTGTAGTAAAACAGAAAGATATTGAGGATATTTCCCCTAGGCACATGCCGTAAAAAACTGAAAGGGGTTTAAACTATTGGAGTCTCGTCAATAGCTATTTCTTAAATCAATCCTAAAATTGAATAAATGTTATATCTGTATCATGTAGCAAAACCCTGACTAACTATCCCCTTACAATATATCCATCTCATCAAATTCCTATCCCTTGTGGATCTAACCCATTACCAGACTGGGGGATTGTGGGTCAGTCACCAGAGCATATTTTCTACGACAGCATGGGCTCCTGGAGTGAACTGGCAAAGGGGCCAACAAACACTGTTTCACTAGCAAAAGTGCCCTCATATATTCAAAAGCAAGAAACTTACAGGTCCCAATGGTATGGAGGATATCTTCATACATAAGACTTGCAACTTTACGATAAGTAGTATAGAGCATATTACACACAACACATTACACAATACACGTTTGCAGGTAGGATTTAGCATTAAAAAAGGAGGCTGCTAACAGGGACCAGGTGGTTGGAATGTGTTGGACATGTGTAAGGTAACAGTTGCCATTTCCCCCGTTGCAGGGCTTATGTGGGTCTCTTCTTATATAAAGTGGAATTGCTCGGGAAACATCTGGGAAATTTTGTGTTCTGATTTTGTCAATGATTAGGATTAGACCAACAACCAAAGACAGCTATTTAGCTTCCTCTTCTGCAGTGGACAGTGGGTGATGAAACATATTAAAATTCAGTTTACAGAGCATGTGTGAGAACCTCACGTCTCTCCTGTTACCATAAAAGAACCTGTGGATGCAGGGCAATATGGTAAGAAAAGGTCACGGTTGACTCATAGCTGCCTGATAATTAGGGAGTCAATTCCATCCATCCAAGGTGGGATGCATTTGGGTTTTCACAAGATGGAAGGTCGCATTCCAGTGAGCTCTGGTTGTTGAGGAAGAGTGGGCAGCCAGTAGCCTAACAATAGAAAGAAGCCCTGGTAGTATTCTACAAGGACAAGGGAGGTGAACGCATATAACATGTATGTGGGAGACAAAACATGAGTCATGATGAAGCTGCAAAAAGTAAGAGCCTTGATACCTAGAATGGATAGCAACATTCAGAAAAGTGGAGGAATGAATCAGAAGTTGCTATGCTAGAACAGAAGCTCTACAACAGTTTGCACCCTTTGCCTACAGTAACAGATCAATAAGTGTTAAAACTTATATACATGTCATACTAAGACTATGAGGTTGAAGAGCCATTTAGGATACCTATGTGTTCAGGGCTACCATTTACGTAGATCTGGTAGCTTAATGCAATATTTTGCAAGCACATAGCTGAAACAGAAAAGGCAGGCCCATAATTTAGGACCTGTCCAGTGATATATACACAGAAAGAGAGTGTCAGAAGACACAAGGCGTGCACACTGTTACAGGAAGCCAAAAGGCTGCTGTATGCACCTGTGACTTGTACAGCACAGGAAGCCACAAAACACAGCATGCATGATGAAGAGGGGGGTGAACCTTGTAGTCAGCAGGTGGCCCGAACATTGGAACAGAATACAGAATTTTTACACTTGTTCCTGCTAAGTGACATCACTGTGGTCAGCAAGCCCGATCAAATGTCCTTTGAGGCATAATAACCGCATTTTGTTGTAAACATAACTTCAACTTACATTAAGTAAATCAGCTAAGGATGTTATGATGTCAACAACATAGCTCCCAGCTCTCTTTTTTTGAGGGACAGTCCCTATTTTGAAACCAGGTTCCTCTTTCTCCACGGTTGCCTATTTTTTATACTATGCCTGCATATATATATTTATATAAATATACTCATCATTAAAGGCATCTGCAACAGCCAAAGTAGCATTTCTGCTTATTAAATCTTCTAGTTCTTCACAATCATATGATCTGAGATATGATATGATCTGTCTTTTGACTAATTTTTTTCCTAGCAAAATGTGCGCTGAAATCCAACCTTAGAAAGTTGGGTCAGATAGGGTTGACCCCTAAGACTGGATTAGCAACAACCTGGCCTACATAGGGTTTGTTCATCTTTGAATTGCAGTGGAACTACAACTCCCACGCTCACAAAATTCAGAGGTGAGCAATATGTGCTATTTATATTGGTGCAGTGTGTTGCAATGTCCTTCATTTTAAATGACACTCCAACACAATAAAGCAATGCATCTGGGTCACAAAGCACCACAACACCCATTATTGTACTACAGTGCAAAGTGGTGGGTTGCATTACCAAAATAGGCTCCTGATTCGATTTTAGGGCTACTGTGGTACATTGTCAGACCATGAATATTGAGGTGGCTACTTTAATGGACTGCATAGGTGTAAAGAAGGCTATTGGTGAAAGTGGCATTGTCTTAACACAATACACACATGTACTCTTTACAGAAATGCAGAAAGTGCAATGATGATCAAATCTAATGGATGTATTTTTAAAGCAGGGAATAGGATATGCATAGATCAGCTGGTAGATATTCCTGGAACATGCATTTTAAATTTCAGCGATTGATTCATTTCTGGTAAAGTTTTTTTTTTTTTTTTAAGTCACTTGCATGCTTTATTTATATGCCTCGAAGTTTTGCAAAATAGGGAACAAGTCATGCACTACTGTGATGGCCAGCGTGCATCAGCCCAAAGCAACCCAATATAAGTAAAGTTTAGCCCCTGGTAGGCAAAGGTTGGATGGCTGAAATAAGCAGAGCTTCATCTCATGTACTAGGCTTGCAAGGGGGTTATTCAATTTGCTATGTTATTATCATAATTCCCTTTAGTAAATCAGCCCCATAATATCATAGGGTGAAAACACTGCTCCTCCATAGATAACGTGAATTAAGTGTTGTCACCTTAGAATAAGCAGTGTTGTAGGATGATAAAGATAAATGCTTGCAAAAAAAAAAAAAAAAGAAAAGTAATATAGCCGCCACATCTAAAGTTTTAAAGCTACAATATATTACATTTGGATTCTTGGGTTTAGATACATCCAGCAACGTGTGCCAAACAGATCATTGTTATATAGATCCTGAGCAGTAGCAGTTTGGTATCACTTCTCTTTTACAGAAAATGAATAAGACGGTCTTGTTTCTGCTTTAAAAAGCCCCTTTTTTAGCATTGGGCTCACCTTAAAAACTTCTCCATAGCTTCCACTGCCTAGTCGGTTTATCAGCTCAAACACATCCTGAGGGTCTTGATTGGAAATTGTCAGTCTGCTCTGGGCATCCATCATCATGCACACTGAAAACATGCAAGTGATAGAAGCAAGCAATGTGAAATTGCTCGTCTTTGCACGCCGATTGGCTGATAAGGCTGCAGTTTCCTGGCTGTGCAGCCTTGTGTTACCATCAGTTCACTAGTCACATCCTCATCACAGAACACAGCAAACTGGCTTTACAGACATTATTCAAAAGGTACAAATTAGACCACAAATACAAAAAGCAAAAAAAGTTTCTCTACTAAAAATATGTACAAACAACTAAATACATATTATTGAACAAATAAAAAGTATTATTTGCAATAAACCTTTTACTTAGCCTTTAAAAAATTAAAATGGGGATATAGAGATTGGTCTATTGAAAAAAAAAAAGTTTGTAAAGTCATGATAGGAGCCCAAAATGAGTTGCGATTTGGGCAAATATGCAATTGCAATTGGGCAATTATTAGTTGTATGTAACTAAACCATATTTTTTAAAGGGAACACTGTAACTAAATATCAGAATTATTATCAAATATCAGACAGAAATAATCAAGTTGAAAATCTTTTGTGTATTCATTGAGAACAAGATGACATAAGAACAGTCAACAGAAACCAAAGTCATTACCACTCTGAGGGCTGGATTCCAAATGAACAAAAAATTAAACCTAAAATCACAGAATGATAAAAGGTATGTGATTTTTATCACAAATCATAATTCATCTCAGTAGTGAATATGGCCCCCACATTTGAACCTTTGACAACGTCTGGGTATATTTCTAATGAGATGGCTAATGTTGCCCTGGGGTTCTCTTTCAAGATCTGAATGAGGGCATCATAGAGCTCTCAAACAGTTTGTAGCACTACCTGGTGGAGTTGCACCAATATATACTGTCCCAGAGGGTTTCAGATTCAGGTCTAAGGAACATGGGAGCTAGCAATTAGCACCAATGCCTTTTTCATGCAGTAGTTGCCCACATTCTTTGGCCACAAGAGTCTGGGAATTGTCCTGCACCAGAAAGAACTCAGACCCCCACAGCACCAGCGAAATAATGGCTCTGCGTAACTTTAGCTAGTTCGTTAAGGTCTGTGCAACCCTCCAATGACATGCCTTCCTCCCTAGACTATCAGTAAATCACTGCCAACCCAGTCATACTGGATGATTTTGCAGCATAATGTTCACCTTTGCATGTCAAGACTTTTTCACATGTCACATGTGTTCGGTGTCAACCTGCTCTCATTTTTAAAGGAATTGGAGTGCCTATGGTGCACCTGCTTATATTGGTATTTTATGGCAAATGCCAACCAAGCTGCATTGTGTCAGGCTGTGAGCAAAAGTTCCACTACAGGATGTCAGGCCTGCGAGAGAGCGACAGACGAGAGAGCGAGAGAGAGCGACAGGCGAGAGAGCGACAGGCGAGAGAGCGACAGAGCGACAGGCGAGAGAGGAGCGAGAGCGACAGACGAGAGAGAGAGAGCGAGAGCGACAGACGAGAGAGAGAGAGCGAGAGCGACAGACGAGAGAGAGAGAGCGAGAGCGACAGACGAGAGAGGGAGCGAGAGCGACAGACGAGAGAGAGAGCGAGAGCGACAGACGAGAGAGAGAGAGCGAGAGCGACAGACGAGAGAGAGAGCGAGAGCGACAGACGAGAGAGAGCGCGAGAGCGACAGACGAGAGAGAGCGCAAGAGCGACAGACGAGAGAGAGCGCAAGAGCGACAGAGAGAAGACAAGAGAGAGAGACACACACACACACGAGACAAGGGAGACATACACACACACACACACACGACAAGAGAGAGATACACACACACACACACACACCCACACAAGAAAAGAGAGAGAGAGACACACACACACACACACACACGACGAGAGAGAGAGAGACACTCACAAGACAAGAGAGAGAGACACACACATACACAAGACGAGAGAGGGAGAAAGAGACAGAGAGCGAGAGAAGAGAACAGACAGAAGAAAAAGAAGAGAATAAAAGAGAGAAGTGGGAAATGAGAGAAGAGAGAAGAGAAGAAAAGAGAAAAAAAAAAGAAGAGAGAAGACAGACCACATGGGGAAGATGGGTAGAGAAAAGGAGGAGGAAGAGAAAAGGCAATGTGACTGAGTTTGGAGGTTAGAAGAGGTAGTGAAGATGGATTTTGATGGGGTTTGGAAGGGGTAGGATGGTTTAAAAGGCAATATTACCACATTGGCAACATTTGGGAGGAAGGGGAGAAAAGAGGCCATGGGGAAAGGGAGGCAGAATGTCCGGAATGTGTTGAAAGAAAGAGAAGAAAGGAAGAGAAGAATCAGTAAGATTGGACAGCGTTTCAGAACACATAGTAAGCAGGATTTGGTTGCTCCCCTGTAGGTGTCTAATCTGTCTTTTTCTCCTTATTTACAACTTATATTTTAGCAACCTTACCAGCCCTATAAATTATGATTTGGGTGAAACATAAACAGTATCTTAAGATTGTTTAGGGCTGCAGTACTTAGATAGCAAAATCCTCAAATTTTATAGTTGACCTACTAAATTAATGCTTTTGGGGAAGCTGCTCTTTTTTTCTTTGCAAAGAAACCAAACAAAGACCACAAGCAGATTGCCTGTTGTAGTTTAAAGTGGGTTTTTAGCCACAAAAAATGTATATTGCTATCTGTATCCCCACTGTGGATATTTACACTCACATATTGTCCCAAGGACACATTAGGAAGTGATAGTGAGCCTCCATGAAGGAAAGTGACATATCCTTATGACAATTGTGACAGCAGTCAACATTTTTTTTGGTCCAACAACAACCTGTAACTGAAAAACAAACAAGAAAACATTTCTCCAATATCCACGTAGGGAAACGTCAAAGTCTAATAAAGATTCCAAGTGGTCTTTACCCTATCCAGAAATAAGACAAGAAAAAAAGTATTGCCATTTGTTCAAACTTTAATGTTCTGTATTTAAAGGCAAGTTCCTTTTATTGCCTTTTGCACGGTATGATGTTAGATCTTAGCTATGATAAAGCTCCCATCATTAGAAAAGGTAACTGGTATTTTTGTTGCCATTGAAAGGAGAACTGAAATTATTGAAGGGCATTTATTTATATCATATTCTGCATGCAGATGAAGATTAGATCTCACTTATGATTGCAAACTAGAAGCTATAAATTGACATAGTACAAGTATGGTAAAATTCAGTGAACCTTCAAGAGATATAAAATAAAGGTACATTTGTACATGAATCATCATATGTTGCAATGTGCCCTTCCACCCTGCTAAAACCCAAGAGAACTGCCAGAACCCTCCATGCATACAAGAAAAAAAAGCACACTCCTTCCTGCCTGAAAAAACAGTTTGTGATGCCTCAATGACCTTTCGCGAAGCCCATGTGAAAGCATTTCAATAAAAATATTGGCATTAAGAATGACGTTATTTGTATAGAAACCCAAGTTTCTAAAACTTAGGAGCAATGCAGGTTTATGGTAAAGCTTTTATGTACAGTACATATTTACCATTAGTAGGAGGAAACATGTACTCACCGTCCATTTTAATAGATACACCTGTTCAACTGCATGTTAATGAAATCACATCAAGACAATGTGCTGAAGTTCAAACCGAACATTAGTGACTTTGTGGCATTGAGTCTTTAGACTGGACATTGATTTTTGACTATTTCAGAAATTGCTGATCTGCTGGGATTTCCACGCCTCATCCATCACTATGGTTTGCGGAAAATGATTAGAGAAAGGGGAAATAACCAGTGAGCAGCACTTCTTTTGGGCATAAAAGTCTAGTTGATGCCAGAGGTGAAAGCGAGAATTGTCAGACTGGCTCAAGCTTATAGAAAGTTAACAGTAATTCAAATAACTGCTTGTTACAACCATGGTATGAAGAAGTGTATCTCTGGCTGCACAACACAATGAAAACCCTAAAGCAGATGGGCTATAGGAGGAGGAGACCACACCAGGTCCCAATGCTGTCAGCTAAGAACACGAACCCAAGACTACAATTTGGGTGTGCTCATCTAATTTGGAAAGAACAGTGAGGTGTGATAGAGACTCAATTTATAGAGTTAGAATTTGACATCCACAACATAAAGCATGGATTGCATTAACAATTCAGGCTGTGGGGGAAATCTTTTTTGGCACACTTTGTGCCCCTTAGTAGCAAATGAGTTTTGTTTAAATGCTATCGCCTACCTTGGTATTTTTGCTGAGCATGTCCACCACCGCAGTGTACCAATCTTCTGATGGCTATTTTCAGCAGGATAACATGCCATTTCACAAAGCTCAAATCATTTCAAAATAGTTGAATATGAGAATGTGTTTACTGTACTGAAATAGCCTCCATAGTCACCAGATCCCAATCTAATAGAGCACCTTGGGGATGTGGCAAAACAGATTTGCAGCTGACAAATTTGCAGCAACTACATTATGCATGATGCCATCATGTCAATATGGACCAAAATCCATGAGGCATATTCCCAATATTTTGGTAAATTTATGCTTAAAGAATTACAGCATTTCTAAAAGCAAAATGTGGTCCAACCCAATGCTAGCAAAGGGTTACCTAAAAAAAATTAGCTATAAAGTTGCTAGTGAGTAAATATTGCCATTTTACTGCACAGAGGTAAAACCCTAACAACAACCTTAGTCCTACAATAAAAACAGTATTTTAAGAGTGTTTAAAAGTCCAATATAACAGGCATCTTCTCTCAGTCTCATGTAGGTTGCAGGACAAAAATCTAAGCATTGGCAGACAAAACAGAGTTAGGCAATATAGAGGAAGCAGAACAGAAAGACATGAACAGCAATAAACACATTCACAGGTAGATTAACCCATCCCACTGCAATAAAAATGTGCTTGGGAAAGATCTAATTTATCCAGGTTATTTTATATCTAGTAGTAATTAGTCACATTCAGCTGGAAATGTTCTTGTAATGTTGAAGATGTTTTGCAGTTCCCTAAGTTGTTTATCAGTTTGTTTTTTGGAGAGAATTCACATAATTTCCAGCCCTGATAAGAAGTAAAAAAGGATACCCCTCTTAATAGAGACGCAGTCAATAAAATCTGAAAAATGTCATGTGTTAGATAGCGGTATATTATTACACCATTTCTACTTTAAAAAGGAAGACTTACTCTAATGGCATCTCCATGGTTCTAGTCATCCACACATGCAGGGATTTTTATTGCAGTTCTCCTCACTGTCACTCTGTAATAGAGGAAAAAATAGAAGAATAATCCAGGTAAACTATACACCAATGAGACAAAACATTAGAAAAAAACACCCAACATTGTGTAGGCCCCCCCATATTCTGCCAAAACAGATCTGATCCATTGAATAATAGGCTCCATAACACCTCGGAAAATGCCCATTGCTTTTTACCCCTCTAGGGAGATTTCCTAAAGATACAAGAAATGGGAGAAAATCTTTCCAAAGTAAACAAAATTTTCATCCATGATTCAACTAGGTGTCCCCATTGAAAGTGTGTTAAATTGCCTCCATTGGGCTGCCTTCTTCTCATTAGCCATCCTGCTGCAAGTAAATGATTCACATGCACCTACAAAATCTAAAAGAAAATATAATGAGACCAGGCTACTTTCCTCTATTGTTCCATGATCTTGTTCTGAACACAATGTGGCTCTTGTCAAAGTTACAGGGATCCTTACTCTTGCCCATTTTTCCTACGTCCTCACTTGCTGCCTAACAAGACAATCAATGATATTACTATCACCTGTCAGTGGTCTTAAAGTGGAACTATAAGTTCACCTTTAACAATTTGGGATCGGGCAGTGCTTTATGAGATGTCCCTTCTGCAATAAGCATTCTTACCTGCCTGATTGGCATCTAATCTGTCAAAATTCACCCAAATCTAGTTACATTATTGTTGCATGCAATTCCATTCTCGGCATTGTACAGATACCAAGAGATCACACTGTCCTGGTCCCACAGGCAATGTACACAAATATGCTAGAAGAACTTTGTAGGTTTGTTTTACCCCAAAACTTCACATTATTTGGGGAACAGACATTTTTTAATATACATAAAAAATTGAGCCGACATACAACATTCTTCTAGCATTCGTATAACTATAATTCGTATAACTAACGTATACTAGCATTTGTATAACTATACAACTGCTTTAAACCCATAACAGGTGTACTTGAGGGTAAACAGTACAATAATAGCCTATCTTTAAATCTGCCCTTGTGATAATAATCTCTCATTTGAAGCATTATATAACTGGGCTATATAAAAATCAGAACCTACACTACCATAGAGAATTATAAAAAGAAGAAGAAACAGTATCGGATCAGCAAACTTTTTGTGTGTCTATGCCATTTAATTTAGATTGACACATCTTCATTTATTTATCACAGTATGTTCTATGTAGGGTATAGGGTCTGTGCAAAGTATGAAAATCATTACAAATGCTTAAAGAATCGACCCTAAATCATTTGTTGAACAAAAACTATTTTCCTATTATTTTATTAGTTAATATAGTAAAGGCCAAGAAAAGAAAATGATCTTATTAACAAATACAATCATCATGTTTGCTGAGCACAAGTGGGAACACACCACCTACTGGCATGAAGATACAAATTCCTGAAAAGTAAAGTTTTGTAAACAGTGAACACACACTTTTGTTGCTACAAAAACATTATTACTTTCTATTTATTAAAAAGTTTATTTGAAGCTCCATCAAATACTGTAATGTAATGAGGCTGTATTCACAGTAGTAAATGTTTTTTTTGTTCTATTTGCTTGCAGCAAAGGGTTAAAATACTCTGACACCCCATTAGCAGTGAGCTGCTAATACCGAGTGTTAAAGACTCAAACTGCAGCGCTTAGCGTTGAGTAATGGTCTGACTCTCTGGAGTGCTGCAGCAAATGGAATTATAAACATAAAAAGAGGACCTCACTGGTTACATTATGGTAAATATTTAAGAAGCGTCATTAAGAAAAACCTGCATCATGTGTATTTTGAACAGAGAGCACGGTAAAAGCATTTTTAGTCCCTCAAGCGAGTTTCTGACTGGCGTGGTATTGTGCTTAACTACATTTAGCCACCCCAATGTTTTTTTCCCCCAGGTTGTGTTGCTCCAGTTTTTCAGGTGCTACATGCAGTGACCAAAAAAAATTGTACCCCTTTTAATTGATAGATTTAACACCTAAAAAAGCCTGGTGGTTACCACCTATAATTTCTTTTGCCTACCGCTTGGTGCCCTGCAGTGGTAAACGATACTAGGCTGAACCAACATAATCTAAACTCTTTAGGCCCTGTTGACACAGAGCAAGCAGAGAATGGGGAGATGAAAAGATGCCAATATTGCTTTTACTTTTTCTGCTTTCGCACAAGATACAAAATATCTCAGAAGCCAAATTCAGGAAACATAGAAGTTTACCTGTTTACCGGTTTAAACTTTAGCAGATGGTAGGACTTACAGCAAAGATTATCTGGCACTGGGTGCTGGGGTGCAGTCGGCATCTATGGCACTGGGTGTGAGTATGCAAACTGGATATAGGGCACTGGAGGGTCAGGGTGCAGTTGGCATCTAGGGCAGTAAGTGTCAGGGTGTAATGCCCTGGCTCAGGCACTGTATGACTTCAGAGATTGTGCATTTTTCTTTTGACAAGCTATTGAACAGTACTGGATTATACCCCCAGTCAGAGTATCTAGGGCCAGGGGCAAAGGGATGTAGGACATTTCCTCCACTGAAGAAGTGTTCTGTAATTTTGTATTTAATAAAGAATATCACATTACACCCTATCAGTTAATGAGGTTTTGACTCAGTTGGCTCAGTTTTAAAGAATCATGAAGCAGTTATTGAATAAGTCATCCTCATATGCTCATAGTTTCTCACAGCTATAAATGTGCCTTGCAACAAAAATTTATATTTTGTGTATTGCAGTCCAATCATTTTGGATAGGCTGGCTCATGAAGTGTGCCAAAATGCACCTCCAAGCATAAAACACTTTGCGTTAGGATTGCGGAGGTTGTTATCTTTACTATCTTCCATATGCAATAATTGAAAATACTATCCCATCACTCAGGTCCTGATCTGCCTGTTTGCTGTGGCTCAGTGAACTAAATATACTAAGCAGAGGATAGACATGACAATCGGGCAAGCAGCCTTTTTAAAAGGACAAGCTATCTACAGTAACTTCTAAGTTTATTCCAGGACAGGTTTGTTTTTTTTTCTTTAAACTGACTCACATAAGTGTTAATGTTGATATACGTGCCACTCTTGGAATGACGTAGTGGCAGCTGTATTCTGGGCAGGGATCAAATACATCAGCTCCCTTCTAAGGATTAATAACACTGGACTGCAGTCAGCTGATAGAACAGCCTTGTCTAAACACTCACACATGTATGCGAGTGTTGGACTTTTAGTTTTAAAGTGTACCTACCACCGACAGGTGATGAGAACTGTCTGAATATAAAGCAGATTCAGTCACACATCTGCAGCAATTATGCTGTAAACTGTGGCAAAAGTTGTGCGGACAATTAGCTGGATATCTGAACTGCATACTCATTTTGGGTCAGTGATTCAGAAGGTATTGAGGACAGGGGATCAGAACACCAACCAGGTCATTAATGACAGATTACATAATTTCTCAGTTGCAGGTCCTTTATAGGCACAGGACCCTACAGATAGGCTGGAGTGGGGGGTGCACTGGGGTTTATTCAAAGGAAACAGACTGCAAAGCATTGCAACAACACACTCTGTAATGTGCACTGTAGACAAGTCTTACAAAGCCCACTCTTCTATGAGAACATCAAATTTCTTATTATGGGAGCCTAGCCTAGCCACCTTCCTACCCATGAGACAAAAATTCCTACTCTAAAATGAAAGCAGATGAGTGAATATCAATATTACTATATTATCAATAGTCAATATTACTCTTATATGCTTTCATATGCAGGTCAGCCTACTGACCCATACATAAATTAACCTACCTGCTCCCCTCCAACATTGCTGGCAGTATCTCTGTAGGCATGATTGTTGATTCCATGCCATTCACTGCCAATAGAGCCCTGTCAACCCTGCATATATCCTTTTAGTTCATTTTGGGGCACATCAGTGGAGCCCAGGGGAAAGTTCCCCAGCCCTCTAGTAGGCCATTTGTAATAATGTTTAAGCATTGCATTCCTGTCTAGAGGCAAGCTTTAAATATGTTACATTTGTCTTCCAGTGATGTAGCAGCTGGCAGGAGGACCACGGTGCCCATGGAAGAACTAGATGTTGGATACACCTTGAGCAGGCAGATACCAGCAGCACTGATTTTCAGAACAAGGATTTGACCCACTGCCCACAGGAAATTTGCACCTTGTTTGTGACAATGTTCAGAATTTATTTATTTTACTCTAGAGATCTGCTTGAAACTGTTAAAAAATTCCAAGTGTGTGGCCAGCAGAAGTATATTCATAGGAAGCTTTTTGTCACCTTCTACTGCCTATACTTGACTTGGGAAATAATTTGCTCAATCCACAGTGTTACGAACGGTTGTCTTCTGCCACCAACACTGTGGGACCTACAAGAGCTCTTGGCTTGAGCTGACGTGAGTATGTCGCAGAATAGGGGTTAGGTGACAAAGGATATGTTTTCTATGAAAAAGTTAACATGGAGGCTACTATAACTAGTTGTTTTTAAAAAAAAAAAACTTGAATATTTTGTTACCAACCCAAAACAAATAAGCAGATAATTACAGGTAGTCCCCGGGTTACATACGAGATAGAGACTGTAGGTTTGTTCTTAGGTTGAATTTGTATGTGTCAGAACAGGTACATTATTTTATTAAATGCAATTAGGACAGATGTTTGTCCCAACATATTTTTAGGCAGCGTGGTGTCAGTTACTGTATAAAATCTTCACTGTGAGTTAATCACAAACAAAGCAAAAAAAAAAACTTTATGGTGCCTAGACATTTATTAAATTCTGGAGCTGGAGCTTTGATTTGCAAACAAAACAACTGCAGAGTTTGTCTTGGTCATTAAAGAGTTACAAGAGCTTTCAGAAGAGCTCAGACTCAGCTGCATTTAGCAAAAGATTTCCTCTGCAAGTCATGCAATTCGCCCCATCAAGCCTATGACCTGCACACGAAGGAGCAGGGAAGCCTGTTTGTTCGTATCCAGGAGTTGTTCATATGTCGGATGTCCTTAACTCGGGGACTACCTGTACTTCTGATCTCTAGTATTTGCTAGCGCCTCCTTTTACACTCTCCACAAATGATAACTGCACCAGGGATGGCGGAACCCCTCAGTGACCTCAGCAGGTGTACAGATCTGGGAACTTAGAACACTTAAAGGCCCTCCAGAGATTTTTTGGGGTTAGTCTATTTATATCTAAAATATCAGTTTTGGATAGATTGACCCTTTAGGGATTTGTTTGAGGATAGTAAGGTTTGTTGTAATTAGGGTACATATCAGCCCTTCTTCTGGTACCCAACATAAGTCTTATTTTACTAAACATCTCTATTGAAGGTATCACTTCTATCATTCTATTCTTTTCTCCCTCCTAATACCCCATTTCTGTTCGTACTCCACTTTCTCTCTTTCCTTCCCACTCACCACTATCCTTTTCTTTCCACTCTCACTCTCTTTTCTCATCACTCCAGCCATCTCTCTTCCTTCTTCTTTCTCTCCCACCTCCCCCTATCTCTCTCTCCCCTCTCCCTTTATCTGTCTCTTCCCTCCATTGCACTCACTTTGCCCTCCCCTGTCTCTCTCCAGACCCTCTTCCCTCTCTTCCCAATCCATCCATGTCTCTCTCTCTCCCCTCTAGCTCTCTCTTTTGTTCTAGTGGAACAGCTTTCGCTATGCTTTTGTGTGTGTCAGCATCAAAGGCAGTTATTGTTAGGAGAATGGCAGCACAAGTTAGGACAGCAGGGGAGCTAAAAGTATAAATCTGCCCGTCTCCAGGTAAGAAACTTTGCAGTAAATTCAATTAAAAGAAAACTGTATGCAGTAAAGCAGGATTCCAGATATACTGAAAAATAGATGAACTGTACATACACTATGGGGTTGAATTACTGCAAATAATCCCCTTCTTTGCTGACTTCAACCATCCAATCATGCGAAAGCATCCTTTTTTTTTTTTTAAAGCGTTTTATGCATGCGATTGGGTATTTCTTACATTAACTATAACCACAATCACTTGTCTAAGTGAATTATCCCTTGCCTAAGTGAAATTATCCCTTGCCAGGTGACGATTCAATAGGGATAACCCTCGAACAATTCCTGACACTGTTAGATAATCATGTATTCAAATTGTTCTCGCCCTATAATTGTCTCAGGGCCGATATCAGACAGAGTCTGTCCTCCATTATCCGAACGACCGTCCTGGCAGATCCACGGATGATGGACGACGAACGATCCTAATGCAAGGGAAGAGAAAGAGAGCGCAGCGGGGTGTCGCTCTGTCGTTCTCCTCTCCTCTTTCCATAGAGCAGAACAGTGCTGTATGTACAGCACTCGTTCATGCATTTTGCAGTCCTTTGTGGTTGGAAAGGATCGTGAAAGATAATTGCACGTGTGTATGCAGCTTTACTATGTAAGTATGATTCTCCGGTGCAACAAATGATCAGCTCAGATATATTAGTTCTAGTGATTATCTGTCAACCTCTAACATGTGTACAGATGTGATCAGACAATGAATGATCATGCCCACAGTTACGTATGTTACCACTACTTTAAACGATTTTGTCTGCTGAGCTCTGTGGATAGTCGCATACATACAACATTGCAGGATAAAATCATTTTTTGTGAACACCCATCCATTACATTGTACAACTACCTAACACATGTAGGTATTATTATTATTAATAATAAACAGGATTTATATAGCGCCAACATATTACGCAGTGCTGTACATTAAATAGGGGCTGCAAGTGACAGACAGATACAGACAGCAACAATAGGAGGAGAGGACCCTGCCCAGAAGAGCTTACAATCTAGGAGATTTACTGCACGTAATCGGTGATTGTTGCGAAGTACAGACTTCCAATCGTTACTACTTCCCCCAACATAAACTGGCGCTGCTTTTTCAAGGAAACAATGCCAGCCAGCTACTTAATCTCTTTCTTGTTAATCGCATTATATACAAGTCTCAGTTTACCGAAAAACTGCAATCTGGCTATGCTCCTTTTCCCGAAGCATACGTGTAACCGAGCAAACTTGTTCACCAAGCTGTCTCTCCTAGCAAAGATCGTCCGACCGCCATCTAATATGACCAGCTTGAGACCTGAAAGAGTTAAAAAGAAAAAAAAAACAGCTTGAAGCATGTAATGGACACAAACATAGGGCGTACTCCCTGAAAGTGCTAAAGACAGCTTCAGCCCTGTCTCCAAAGCTGACATATTCTGGATGTTCTGTAACTGAGCCACAGGCTGTGCGGTCATCCAGTGTCATGCTGGGAGGATACCCAGTCATGTGATGCTGCCAACCCCCACCAAGGAAAGACCCTCTGCCAGCCTAAAGAAGGCCAACCCTTACAGCTGGCTTTACACATATATCTACACAAGACTACCAGCAGCCATCACACCCTGCCTGCTCTCTTTCCCAGATTCTCCAGCTTCCTGTTTCCTACTGTGACTCAGCTATGCACCTGACAAACACAACAACACCCTGCTAACTCTACAACCCCATCTGAGAGCATAGCCACCCAGCAAGTGCACACCCACACAGCTACATCAACAGCCTGGCTTCCCCACCCTCTGCTAGGCAATCCTACACAACCCTGCATATACACTCCCTCTGTCACCCTACACTGCAAATGTATGGCAATTCCAAATGTATGAGAAGTGACAGTCTGGAAGAGGTTCATTTTAGCACACACTCTTACCTGAGCATGCTAGATGGACTCTGCACACTGACAACTGATGGACTGAGCTGCAGGGATCCACCACCCTCTCACCTGGGCTGAGATTCATTCATCGGTCTCACCTGTGTTGTAACAACTCACCTGAACTCATGGCTACTGGAGAGGTTCGCTACTGTTCCAGGTTCCCTTACCTGTGTCTGAAATTTACCCTCATTGCATATAGTACTATTTTCTGGGTAAGTTATTGGGTCTTTGTGGGTGGCTTCCTGTAAAAAAAAAATATTATTACTTTTGTATACAAATATTTGTTGAAATGTAATAATAACTGCACAATATATTTCTGTAGGTTTAGCAAACTTTATGTACCTATGTGATTTGGTAGTGCGCATCTATAAAATCCTACTTGCTGTAATTTTATCTGCTCTATTTTTATGACCCATTCAGTTCTTGGTGTTTTGGTGCATTGAATTGTTTATACATGTTAACGTGTGTCGTATTTAGGCAGCGCACCAAAAAAATTGTGTGTTGGTTGGAGTTGTGTTATCTTAGTGTGTTAGGTTCCCATTTAAAGTGTCAAAATGCATGTATGGTGTGTTGCAGAAACACACCTGAATGAATATATCTGATTAAGTTCTTTGTAGCTCGATTGCTAGTAATTTCAATATTTGGGGCTCATTTACATTACAGCATTGCTAATAGAATAGCATTTAATATGTGTGGTGCATTGCCATTTATTATTTCTACCCTGATGTTTAATGAACTCTAACGCACCTCAATACATAGATGCAAAAACAGATTATAAAAAAAAACATGCATTGCTGCTTGGCACAAGAAAATGTGTTGATGTGCATTGTGTTGTGAATGAGCCCTAAGATAAGCTGTGGAACAGAGGTGTAAGCAATGCCAGTAGTATATGGTGGCTAATAATTGACAGCAATTGGAGCTTTCTGTGATTTCTTTAGCAATTGACTATTTCATTACACCATGTAAACACATCAGATAATAAGGTCATGCTAGTTTCTGGTGAAAACCTGAGATATGTTCCCCAACATCATTCATCAGTCTGCCACAGAGAATTGATGAACAACCCCTGTGCAATCCTAACAGCGTGCTGCTTCCTTGTCCTCCCCTCCCCATATAACAGAATAATGCTTTGTGTACAGTGCTCATTTGTTCATCTGTCACTGTAAACAATCATTTACAAGATTATGCCAATCCTCTGATGCCCATTGGATGCCTTACAGGGCTTTTGACCTCATACAAAAATGTGATGAAATTTCAGAATTTGTACAACTGACCAACAATGTAGTCATGGGCCACTGCCATTATTGTCTACTATTGGGGAAGACGCAGCGGGGTGCTGCATTCTGTGTGCACAGTGAGCGTTTCATGCCCTTTGCTATCCAGATTTCTAATGTAGGGGCCCCTGGTACACACATAACCACATCTGATCCCTTGCTAAGTGCAAGGCAATGGGATTGGTGTTAGGTGGCCAACTAATTCTGAATAAAGACGTAATAAACCAGAAAATTTTCAGCGTGTCCTTTAATAAATATGCAGTATTTGGATAAAATGATTTCTGCGATGCCTCCCACCGATCTACAACTTTGATGCCTTCCTAGTGACAGGTTCACTTTAAAAGTGGCATTTGGCAGCTGCTGTGGGATTTCTGGGCAGGAAGTCCTTTCTGTGTTGTCTCTTCCCGTTATACAGGAGTCTTCTAAACAGGAAAGAAAAGGCGTACTTCATATGAAAATAAATTTGATATTTATGCAAATTCTATGTTGCTGTTTATTTCTATGATAGCTACCAAATATATGTAAGGAAGCCTAAATCCATAATAATGATTTTTTTTTTGCCCCTTCAAATTTTTAAAATGTACCAAATCACCTTGTTTTCTGGAATTGTCTTCTGTTCCGTATTAGTAACGCCCTTCCTAGAGTGACAACACTGTTCTAGATAGAGAACAGGGAGCAAACATTGTCACTCTAGAACAAGAAGTGTGTTACTGCCAGGATCAGTACTTTGATTGGTATACAAAGCAGTTGAGTGGCACTTTATTGGCTATTACCAGACACCATTACCTTAACTGTCTTTCCCCTAAAGCCGAACTCTGAATTTTAACTTACCTGCCAAAGGAATTAGCCTTTTTCTCTATACAGTCCTGAACTTTTTTACAGTTCTGCCACACAACACAATCCTGCCTGGCAGACATGGGGAGCTTACATTTCTCTGCTGTTGTTTTACTTTAGATAATAGATGTGTTTCTCAACCTTTTTAATATAGGGAAAAAACTTCAGATCCTCCAGGATCCCCTGGTATAATTTCTTTATCCACATCTCATAGTACATTAGTGTGGTGGTTAGTAGGAACAATGCTTCTTACATTACTGACCAGTGGGAACAATGTCATCCTTATGTATAGGCCAAAAACAATCATTGTCACTTAAACTGACCCTAGAGGCCCAAATTTTTCATTGCTCAAGGAACCCCTTAGCAAACCCCTTAGCCTGGTTTACATGTCCTCGGTAACTGGATAGTGAAAAGAGAAGGAAATAATTACCAAAGTTCTTTCCCTGTCAAACTGCTCCCTTCCTATGCTTCTTGTGCTGTATCACATTGATTCCTTGCCCCACTCTGCTCTCACAGCTCTGCTGTAGAGAGAAATTCAGTGAAAATGAAAATCAGCTTGGATTAATAAAATACACTCATGGACTTGTGGTAAAAAAAAAAAAAAAGTTACAAAAGCCACTCCTAGGTGCCCCTATTCAATTAGTATGTGGTTTTTACTGTCACCCGCAGCATTTGGCAACTGCTTTGTTATATAGTTGTGGTACAGCTCTTTAGAAGAGAAAAAGCAATCAGACGATCAAAAGTGATTTGTTGCTTGCAGGAACTGTTTTGAGATCTAAAAAAGGTTCCCAATCGCCCCCATTCAGTTAAATCGGAGCGGTCAGGAGCGCTGTTGAAGCTGTAGTCAAGCACACATTTTAAAGATTTAGGATAAGCTAATGCCATTGCTCCTCCCCACTTCATAGCCATAAATGTGAATGTGAGTAAGCTGAGCCTATATACGGATGGGTCAATTAAGCAGCAGACATGCTATATTGAGCCTGCATGTCCATCAACCCTTATAGACAATATTGCTGTATTGCCAGCCTTAGGAACTCTGACATGCAATAACCTTTTACTATTTTGTGGTTTTGAAGTATTATGATCACAGCTCAATATACATTCCTGGAGATTAGCACTGCATGACACATCTATAGAGTGTGTATACTTGTTACATAAAGACACGGCAAGCACTAATCCTGCACCAGAAAAGTTGATAAAACCAGACAGACCAGTTTATGAGGTCGTATAGCCTGAAGTTTGTCTTTTAAAGTTAAGTGGCCCTCCTCACAGCTCATAATATGAGTTCCTCTGCTCTGATCTCACTGTATAAAATGGGGGCCCCTCTTCTAAAACAATTCAATTAATTGTTATGATAATTTCCTGTTTGTCTGTATTAGCCGTTGTGTGCCCTGTGACTCCGTTATCAGTGTGGCCAAGGTGCGCCTTGTTATCAAAAGACGTTTAACACACAAAACACACCTAATGGAAACACAGAGCAGAATAAATATAGCATTGAAAGCTGAGCCAGGTGTAAAACATCTAACAACTCCCTGTTCATTATTTCAATAGTAAATGTATGCAATGCAATGATTATTCATTTCACTTGGTGTGTGCTTCTGACAACCCTTGTAATGCAAATCCAGTGGAAGGAGAAGCAGCACAAAGAGCCAGTCACCTACTGCCAGTGTCAATGTTTTAAAGGCGAACTGAACTCGTTGCACAGGATATTTGACAAGTTATGGCACAAACTTACCAGTTATCCTGTAAAGATGACTGGTCATCGATGTGTCGCTGAAAGATGTTCCCCACCAATCTTCCCCACCAAGGCAATCCTCTTTGACTAATGGACATTAGTCAAAATAATTACATTGTACTCTACACCAGTGTTTCTGAATCAGGGTTCCTCCAGAGGTTGGTGGGGGTTCCTTGAGCAATGTGTGCCTCTCAGGTCAGTTTAGGTGACACCAATTATCTTTTTGCATCTGTAAGGGTGACGTTCTTCGCAATGGCCAGCACTGTAAGAGGCATGTATTGTACGGCTTGGATATAGTAGGTAAAGAAGGGGTTCCCTGAAGACCTGAAAGTTTTTTCAAGGGTTCCTCCATGTCAAAAAGGTCAAGACACACTGTTCTACGCTGTACATGTTAAAAAAAAAAGCATAAATTCATCAGGAGCCACAGCTTTTTTGCATATTTACAGCTTAGGTCTGCTTTAGCGAGGAGCGTGCTGCTCCACAAAGGTGCCCATATAAAACAATGATCATTCTCTTTTAAGCTGCATACAGATTTTAAATTCCTGGCACCAAAAATGATTGTTTATGTTTCCAGTTACAGTAGAATGAATGAGTGCTGTACACACAGGAAGAGAGGGGAGGTAGAATGAGCGGTAAGCACCAGTCCGTCTCCAGATGATCTGCCATGATACGGGCAGCACGGTGGCCTTTGCAGCACTAGATCCCAGGTTTGAATCTCACCCAGGACACTATCTGCATGGAGTTTGCAGGTTCTCCCTGTGTTTGCATTGGTTTCTTCCACATACTCCGGTTTCCTCCCACATTCCAAAGTAAATTGGCTTCCCCCAAAATTTGTCCTTAGCCCGTGTTAATGACATATGACTATAGTAGGGACATTAGATTGTGAGCCCCTTTGAGGGACAGCTAGTGACATGACTATGGACTTTGTACAGCGCTGCATAATATGATGGAGCTATATAAATACTGTGTAATAATAATAAAATGATGATTCATTAAACAACATTAGAGTATTTCTGTACACACTTTAAATTTCAAATTCAGCAGATCATTAGAGACAATTCTAGTGGGTGATGTAGCATTGAGTCAAAGCAGTCGGTGGTCTTTTTCACAGTGTTAGTGCAAAAATGCAGAAGTAAGGATTTGAAAACCTCTGAATGGCCATAAGAAACAAACTGGAAGCTCACGGGAGAAGATTTTGCACCATCCAAGCAAATAATCAGCTATTTTTTTAAAGTATGTTAGTTGCCTGGCTGGTATGCTGATTCAATGATAACTTTCCAGGAACCAACCCAGAATAGGACAGTGAATAAAGAGTTACAACTTTACTCTGATTTCCCTGATTTGCAAACTTGTTTCAGATCAGTGACTCAAAAAGTGCTGAAACCAGAGATAGCCAGCCATTGTCAGTCTTGTCTGTACAGGTTTCTTGGAATTCTAAAGCAAGTTGCTTAAAATATCTCCCACCATTACAATCCTCACCACCATGGTAATGATAAAATAAAACATCAGAAATTCTGCTCTGCACAGGGTTTCTACTTTTTTTTTTCTTGTGGTACTTAATGACTTACACAGTACTATACATGCAGCAGCTGGAGCCATAGGACCCGATTTGTTAAAGCTCTTCAAGGCTGGAGAGGATACACTTTTACCAGTGAAGCTGGGTGATCCAGCAAACCTGGAATTGATTTTGTCAGTCATTTGCTAGCAAATGTTTTGAATCCTGAAACAGATCTATTCCAGGTTTGCTGGATAACCCAGCTTCACTGGTGAAAGTGTACCCTCTCATGCCTTGGAGAGCTTTATTAAATCAAGCTGAAAGAATTAAATAGGGCAGCCCTTTCAACACTATCTATGTGTAAATCTGAGAGCAGTCAAACCTGCTGGTTCAACAGCTATCATTTCAATACTGGCCACTAAGACGCACATGAGAATAATGTCACTGGAAACTATCTTTCCCGATCATTTCCAGCAAAAGTAGAACAAATGAGGGTTGAATTCTGGGGTGGGTTGAGGACAAGCAAAGGCACCCTGCTGTGCCTTCCTTCAGAGGACAGAACAGTGATCATTTCCACTCCAAGAGATCAATGAACGACATTTGGGGTCCTGCTGTACGCGTGCAATATTTTCACCCAAGATTATGATCCTTAATCAAGGGCGACCAACATCTAGCATGTGTACGTAGCCAAAGGAAAATGGGATGCCTAGAAGAGAAGTAAATTTCAGAGTTCTGTTTGAAATCTACTAGACAATATGGAGCAGCTGCCACACACCAAGTTCAGTCACATAACACAAAATACTTTTTGAATCTTCTTTGTCATCTTCACTGTCTTATGTGTTTCACTTGGGGACCTAGCAAAAATAATTATATGAGCTGCCATTGCTGATCTGGTTAATATAATAATTATCAATGCTTTTATATAGCACCATCATTTTCCATGATTCTTGTTGTGAACCTCCGTCTTGGTTATTTTGTGAATCACTAACCCAGAATAGGAATGCACCTTGGGTGTTCAGCAAATTGCACCTAATTATCCGCATGCTTGTTTCAGGTGTGTGAAGGACATCAAAAGTTCTTTACATCCAGACAATTTGCATTCTTTAGGCTGAGTTTAGCAATGGCAGTTTACATTATCTCTATCTTTAACCATAGACCCCTTTAATGAAGCCTCTGTTGGGTAACGGTTAGGGAGGAAGGGATGAATATTGGATCTTTCCCAAGATGATCACAAACTATGATTTTGGACAACTAAAACCCAACAACAGTATGCAACTGAAACAATGGATTTTTGAAGTTGCATTATTTCCATGATTTATGATTCGGAAATATTTAGGTGTTTTGTGAACCTGGTTAGCTGTAATTTTTCTGTGTGCATGGAGATGGGCCAACTTCAGACATGGGAAGCATGGATCTAAAGCACCTACTCCTATGTGTTTGCAAGTACAAAGCAATCATATCCATTTTTTGGTGTTCGTTGGAGGTTGCACATTCCTGATATATTCGTTATTATGTACCTGAAATTCAAATGTTGCATGATATAGCAATCATGCCCCCTTCCTTGTTTGTAAACAGCTTCCTTGTAATCATGAATGAAGATCAAGCAAGAGCATGTGTGGTATTGGAGAGGGGGCTCATGTCATGCTCAGGCTTGTATATGTCCCGGCCACATTCTTTCACATAATTATTGGCATGCAGGGCATCTTGTTCATAGAAGTCCCTCTTTTGTCCCTTTTTTACCATTCATCTACATTATTAACAGATTTGTTTAAATACATATAATTATGTTCTTTTTAAAGAAAGAAACTTCAGGAAAGTTAGATCCCTCATCTGGAGAGAGTCTTGATGTACTTTGCACTAATCACTTTGCAACCAGACCGGGGATATCCATCATTAAAGTAGCTTTGCCAGCACACTTCCACCCTTTGTGTTCTGCTGTCCTTGATGCCAATAATTTGAAAGTCCAAAAGTGTTGCTTGTAATTTTAAACCAGACCTAGCCTCAGATATATATTTTTTTCATTAGTCTAAACATTTTCATGTGAGACTCTGAGGTAATGGTTTTTACTTTTTCTGACAAGCGTTTTATCTACTCTTCAGATGGTATTCACTGTCAACATTCAACTACTAGACTGACATGTCGGCTCAGATGACACAATTACATAAATCCTGCTGCTGTGTATTTTGACTGTCTTCACAAATGTCTAACAAACATCAGCTGCTACTGCTGCAGCCTATCATCATTCTACAAGGTTATTATATACAGCCTATTTACTAACGGCAAAGAGACAGAGGAAAGGTTTCCTTCTGCTTGCAGCAGACTGATGATGTCATCTTGGGCTTGGCAAAGTCACTGGACTGGAGCACTATGATTGTTTTTTTTCAATAGTAAAATGAGACATTTAAATGGCTGCTACCTAAAAGTCTAACTAAATACCAAATGCAAGTAGAGATACACAGCTAAAAATTTCTGATCTCTGGATCTCCAACATTGCTGGAGGTCGTCTATGATTGTAACCTGACCTAAGCAGTGAATAAACAAACAAAAGAAGAGATGAATTACTCTTCCTTCTGGTGCTGGCCATATGGCCAAAAGCTTGAGCTTCTGGAAGCATGATTTTTGATGATGGGTTGGATTTGGTCAGATAAATTGTGATCTTGCCCTGCAGTAGTGATCTTCTGACCCAATGTCTATGTTTTTGGTTGGGTGAAATCACTGTAAAATACAACAGGATGTGCTCCTTTCAATGAGAAAATAAAACACTGTGTATGTTCTCAGTAGCTTTAGTTGGAGCTTACACTGGGCCCAAGGATTCCTTTCCTGCCCTCATGTGATAGCATTAACTCAATGGTCAAACACAAACAGGGGATTAAAGTACATGCTCTACTATCTAGAGGGGACATGGAGGAAAGTCAATTATGGGACACTGGGGATGGCAATAAATAAACCTGCCCCTTAGCCCTTGCAATGTCAAACAATAACTGAGATTTGGTTTATTTGTGCAAAAAAGAAAAAGTTATAAATGATTATCTTTGATTGAAATGGGTGAACAAAAAAAAACTTTCCTAGCTGACTCTGTCTTTTTTTTTTTCTTTTCAGCTAATTGGTGCGTCTGTTCTGGCTGTCGGGATCTATGCCGAAGTGGAGAGGCAGAAGTACAAAACGCTCCAAGGTGCCTTCTTGGCTCCAGCTATCATTCTCATCCTCATGGGAGTGGTCATGTTTGTAGTATCCTTCATTGGAGTCCTGGCCTCTCTGCGGGACAACCTGTGCCTTCTTCAAGTGGTGAGCATCTCCTTATATTCTGACTCAACTGTGACATTCCACTTCCATTGGTGGCAAACTCTAAATTCCTGATGTTTCATGGGCAAATATGGCACTAGCAATGAGTCAGGATTGCTAAAGGACGTCTTTAACAACATTGTGCCTCACGAAAGCAATCCTGATTTTGCAGGAGTCAGGGCTTGACAGTCAGTTCTGTAGCTCTTAGTGGATTGCTCTCCCAAATGAATCTGATGATGTATCATGAATGGGTCTCTGTTATTCTTTTAATTTGTATTCCTCCTTGTATGTCAAAAATCTATATATTCCAGGAGGATGTTTTTTTTGTTTTTTTTTTTAATAAATGTCTTGTTTCCTAAATAAAGGGAAGTCCACCAACTGGGGACACTGAACCTCTTTCAACTTTTTTAAAGCTGTGTCAACACTTTACCACTATAAACAGAAATGTAAAAACAAAACAGAAATTCAGCAATAAAAAACGCTAACAAAAACAAGCTATAATACACTTACATAGAATCATGGGGTTTGGTCCTTTGACATTGAGATATAGTTCTTAACACCAAAAAGAGATTGATAGTTATGTGCTTATGAACATGTGAGTGTCAGATTTGATATTTCATTATATCTGACATAGAAATCGAATATGTCCCAGGCTTATATTTGTAGCTAATTCATTGTATGACTTTAAATTAGGTCCCTACATTACCCACTTCATACCCTTTTTTGTATCAGCCAGGGACGACTATGGGAGAATACAATTGAGCAGCCTTTCTCATACATTTCTTTAACCACAAGAACCCTTAAAATAAATCAAATCTGGGGGAACACCTGGCTGTTATAGAATGTCACTTGGTTGACCGCTCCAAGACTGCTGGGGGTGCTGACATCACATCCAAGATGGTGGCACCCATTACCAGTCTCCAGGCTTTAGTTGCATATACAAAAATGGCTTTTGGCAAAAATGGCTAACATAATCTAAGTGTCATATTTGTTAAAATGAATGCTGATAGTGTTTCTTTAAACAATTTAGGAGCGCCTACTCTACTGTTAGTCCATTGAAGTAATGATTAAATGGTGACAGGAGAGCTTAAATACTTCACTTTGGAAAATAATGCTTAGGTTTTCCTGCTATGCTGGGTCATTTACTCCGATGATCTCCACAGCAAGAGCTTAGGTGGCTGACGATTAGATAGAGCTAATGGGAAATCTAATTGCCTTTCAGTGTAGATTACAAGATCAATACTTTAGCATCAAAAGAAGCCTGAAAAAGTATTTATTAGGTAAGTATTTAAGCCTCTCCATTTCTGTATTTTAAAAAAAATCTCAAATTCAAATGAGTAAGTTAAATGTTATGTGTAATCAAATTGCATGTAAGTACAAAAATTACACCTCCAGCTTTCTATGAATCAGCAAAACTGCTGATGCTGATTTGGCTAAAGGCTTAGACAGACTAGATGCCATGGTGTATTTCATTAAATACTGCAGCAAGTCTAATAGATCTATGGTTAAGTAGAAGATACATTTCACATTATCAGTTTTGCTATGCATTGGTGTTGGTTTCAATATTAGTTCAGCAATAATTTCTGACCAGACTGACTTATGCAGCAGGTTCTGTTTTATTAAACTGGTAGGAGGAGTAGGACACCCTACAACAAATATTTGTTTTAGTAAACAGTATTTATATATCTTCAACATATTACACAGCGCTGTACTTTAAATAGTGGTTGTAAATGACAGACAGTAACACAGGAGGAGGAAAGGATCCTGCCCCAAAGAGCTTACAACCTAGAATGGCATGGTTTGTTAGTGATTCAATCTGTCGGATCACCTGCAGTCTCCTGCACAACACAAGGGGCTACTATACTCCCACTGGGTTTTTGCCAAAGATGATCATTTTAACTTTGGAAGATCTAGTGTCTGTGAATCTTTACAGTCTGAACACATCAAATTCTAAATCTGTTCAATCCATATTCACATTGCCTTTTCATAGACATGTTTTTGTACAGGTGGTGGTACAACCAGACTGTAATGTGTCTGGTCATGAAGATCAGCAAATGTTTTCTGCCACAGCAGATTGATGAGCAATGTTGATGGGTCACTTTCACCCAAATATAGCATGACTGTGGGTCTCGAGCGACAATCATCTGACATGTGTACATATCCTTAGGCAGTTGTCGTCTGAACAGTTGTCACTGTTGGGAGATTCTTGTTCTGGTAAAAATTGAAAAGGTTGCAAATTCTCACTCTTATCCCCAAAGCCACTGGTCACCAGGGCAAATGGGTTAAATCTGGCTAATAAAGAAAAAAACAACACTAAAACACGATATGTTTTTTTTTTGTTTATAAATCCCCACCATCTTATCCACCATGGTGTGGACTATTGTGTTAGTCATTTTGAGCAAAAAGGTCATCATACACTGAAAACTGGAATACCCCTTCAAACTAATAGTTCTGTAAATTGTTTTATTTCTCTTGAACAAAGCCATTGTGTTGTATTTGTCTTCACCAGAAGAAACCCATAACAGCTTTGGGTCAGTCCCCAAGACACAAGGGGATTTCTATACCTTCAACAAATCTGGAAAGCCCCATCTATTCTAGTATCTCAAAATCTCCCCTTTTTAATGCCTTGTTTTATTTTTACAGTTCATGTACACACTGGGGGTCTGCCTGATCCTGGAACTCACTGGGGGGATTGTTGCCCTGATATTTAGAAACCAGGTAAGACTTTTCATTTACTAAACAACATATTGGAAACAATGGCCAATATAAAAATGTTTTGTTCCCATGAGATCCATGAGTTCAATCACAACCTAAGTGAAGATGACATAGTCTTCGGCCACTGTTTTCCAACCTTTTTACCTCTTTGGTATTTATTTTCAGGTCTTGAGAAAACCTCTACTAAAATGATAGAAGTTCAATGGAAAAAATGCAGCTAATTTTGTTATCAGTGGAAAGAATGCCACTCTTGCACCTAAAAATAGCTTGGGTGACATGCTACTGTGGCTTTGGCTATGAAACTTTGGGGTTTTCATCGCTTGTTAGGTCAATCAGCCAAAGATAAAAGATTCTTTAGCAACCTCTGGAGGAACCCAAGGGTTCCACAGAACCCTGGTTGGAAATAGATGATTTAGACCAGGGGTCGGCAAAGTTTGATGGCCACTCGTCAATTTATGGGGTGGCCGGGAGCACACTAGGCCGGACTCCCCCTAATGGCACTGTCCACCACCAGGGAACGCCCCCTGAAGTTAAATCCCTCTTTTACCTTCAGGGAGCTTTCCCTATTTACCGTGGCGGGGAAGTATCAACACCCGCCGCGGTAAATAGGGGAGCAACTGAAAGGGGGCGGTACCGGAGCTCCAGCGGCTCCGGTAGTTCACAACACCCCCTGGCCGATCCGCCGGCAACCCGCAGCTGTGGAGCCGCAGGTTGCCAGTCGGCATTAGGCCGGGTCAGACAGGGGGCCGTATCTGGCCTAAAGACTGGAGTATGCCAACCCCTGATTTAGACCCCTGAATTTTAACCCCTGAATTATTGAATTGAAGGAAAGTCTTTATATTAGACTTTAGTGGAATCCTGACAGAAGTTGAGTCATTCTATTTTTTTCAACTTAAACGGGGAAATTATGACTTTAGTTTAATGCCACACCATTATTACAATTAATAACAGATTCCTGTTAAAAAAAAATAGTATCTGAATTTGAATAACTGACTTGGTTTTATGTGGTTCTCTAAGCTAACTCTTCGCTGGGCTCCCCTAAAAAGGATATAATCCAACCAGCAATATGTCTGCTTCCAAAATGATTGTACTGGGAAGTTGAAGGAATTGTGTTTTTTACACTGCTGGCATTACTTTAGGATAACTAGAGTTGCAATAACGAGCTAGGAGACAGGTTTTAATATATGGTATGCCAGACTATTAGTCTGGCTACTAGTCATTACACTTTAAGGTGTTCACTAATTCACTTTGATTTATTCTTAATATTATTCTGATGCAGTTTCTGTCCATTTCTGCCTCTATAGTGTACATGTGGAGTAACCTATATCTTTCATATAAACATTACCTTTCTCTTTCTTGCCTTGTTACCTACAAGATTTAATGACTGACTGTTCCCTTTACTCATGAGACCATGGATTTCCTGAACAGCAACATTCGCCGCGGAATACGGAATTATTACGATGACTTGGACTTTAAAAACATCATGGACTTTGTGCAGAAGCAGGTGAGAACTGAAAAAACTTTGCTATGAAATTGGAACTTCACTTGACATCCAAACTTTAGCAATTGACCATTAGGATAGCTCCATACCTGTCTGCATTTTGTTCTGTGCTTCACTTTTATGAAGAAAAGCTACAGATTTACTCAGACTGCACCATACTGGAACTATAAAGACAATATGGATACCACTGAAGCTGACTTTAAATTCAGCTAGCTGTGGAAGTTTTATCTGAAAGGTTATGGTTAGGTGGATATAAAGTACTTCTACAATCAAATAAGTTCTACTTTAAAAATGACAGTTGCCTTGCTTCATCTGGCTTTATTACTTTTAATAAATAAAAAAACCTAAATGCAAAAATGTAATCTGTTGCTACTAACCAGTCCACAGATGTGATGAATGCATAGGTTTAATTTATCAGGTTAAGAACATTTGCAGCAATCACAGAAATGTAATGTGCTGGTCAAATCCTGTGAAAGCACAAACACTGCTATCTTTCTTTTGTAAATTGCTTATCTTATCATTTCCCAATGCCAAATGATGATGATGAAGAAAGGAAGACCTGTTAAAAGTCCAGTCACAGTGATTAAGGCTACGTACACATGTGCAATAATAGTCGTTGGAAAGAAATGACTGCACAGTGCATGAATGAGCGCTGTACATACAGCACCGCTCTGCTCTTTGGAGAGGGGAGAGGGAGAACGATGGAGCGGCACCCCGCTGTGCTCTCTCCCCTTCACTTGCATTACGATTGTTTATCTTCTGTGGATCCGCCAGGACGGTTGTTCAGACGATCAACCAAGAGCACTGTACACGCGCAAGAATTTCGTCTGGTATCAGCCCTGAGCCAGTTATTGGACATTGCACGTGTGTACAAAGCCTGTCTTGAGTTCACCTGGAGCAGCATCAATGAGTCACCTTACAATAAAATACCATGTACTTGTGAATCTATTCCCACACTGCCAGGATTAAATGTTTGTTTGGGTCTAGAGGGTAAATAGGGAGGATGTTTGCTTACCTTACCCCTCGGCCCACGCCCCTTCCATTCAGTTGCATGTGGACCCTTCATGTCCCCTTGCTTATATTGCAGGGTTACTAGTCTGGCATTGTAGGCGATAACACTGGTGCCTTCTACAGCATCATAGGGCGCCTTTCAGAAAAGGCTTCAGGGAACCATTCCCACAGATGACTAGCCTGCTGGAGCAAAGAAATAAAGTAAATAAAAGTGCTTTTCACTGCCCCCCCCAAAAAAATTGTAACCATTGAAATGCAAGGGTGTATACATTTATATTATCCCTGTAGACTTCAAGGTTTTCTACAGCTTCTGCACAATAATAACCACAAGTTCTAATAACAGCACAGTGCTGCAAAGCAGGGGAGCTTGCCTTGCTTATTCTAACCACAAAGATAAAATGCAAGTTTGCTATACTTGACCCCCACGTTTTAGTTCACAATAAGCAATGTGAGTAAGTACTCCTAGCCACTGTTCACATCACATACCAAAACTAAATTACTTCCCGCTGCTGTACTAAGTCAAACCAGAAAGCGTCCATGGGTTCTATGTCAGACGGGCCTGTTTTTTTATATAATTGGCAGAATTAAACTTTATTGTTTAAAGAAACATGTAAAGTCAATGAACTTGGCTAATGATTGCTGTGCCATAATCATGAGAAACCACCACCTAAAACATCTACAAAATACAACACTTCTGGAAGTCTCAGATTGGTCCCCCACTGCATTTGGTTGTTTAATCTATCACTTCTCTGTCCTGTAATGTTGTACAGTCCAGTGGTTGGTACCACAGTACGCATCAGGGGACTAGGCAATTGACAACTTGAAAAGTGTCAGATATTTCAGGAAGCTTTGTTGGAGCAAAAATCTGCTACATTCCTAAAGTAAATAAGCGTTCTTTTGATTTAATCAGTGCTGAGATTAAAGTATTTACTTTCAGTTTAAGTGTTGCGGAGGAGAGGAGTACATGGACTGGGAGAAGAACGAGTATCACTCTTGTACAGCTCCAGGGCCTCTTGCATGTGGCGTTCCCTACACATGTTGCATTGCTAATAAGGTAAGGAAACGCCCTAATATCTATTTATATTCATTTTGAAAATTGATTTTCAAAATTTCACATTTTTATCTCTATATAATATATATAGTATAATGTTTGCAACAAGTTTGTCTCTAGCCTTCCCTTCAGTCCTGGGCAGTTGAACTAAAATTGCTTATGATTTCTCTGCCCACTGTGACCTTCGTTAGTACTCGTAGTATTCATTAGAAACTGTGGCAAGTCAGAGCCCCCTGTCCTGGCTAGAGGATTTTTAGCATCATCTAATTTCTCCCCAACGTCATTGCCCTCGACCTCCCCTTTATACATTAGATTTCAATTCTTTTACTAAAGGAGGTTGAGCCTGTTGGAATTACTTAGGGAAAATTACATGCAAAGGCAGCACAGTAGCTAAGAGGTTAGCATTCTTGTTGTGCAGCTAGAGATACGGGCAGGGCACTAACAATGAGTTTCTATGCTCTCTATGCAATTGCATGGGTTTCCTTCAGGCACTCCAATCTCCTTTCACATACTAGGAACACATGTAAGCAGGGCTTTGCACCCCTAAGAAAAAATGCTTAAACATTATTAGGGAACTGGTTGTGGCTGTATGTTGCATACATACTTCGGAGCATCTATATTATGGCATTCTCAAAAGAAACCAGAGATTATAAAAGAATATTTATGAAGTCATTGTAAATCTAGGCAATATTTAGTGAAATAATGTTTTTAATTCTTTTACAGACAACTGTGATGAACACATTGTGTGGATACCAAGCCATGAAGTATAATGTAAATATTTAACCACAAATGTCCAATTTGTATTAATTGTCTTTATTGATGCTTCTCTTGTGTTTTTTTTTTCCTCCCAATAATTTTCGAATCTTTTCCACTCTTCAATGTTTTTATCTTTGTTTGCCTTACTTTTTGTCTCTGTCATTTCATTCAGCTTTCATTCTAACTTCTCATTTACCGTCTGTCCTATTCTCATGCTTGTGTTCCCTTAAAGAGATATTGTCATTATGTCCATGAAGAACGAAATTTCTGAGCTTCCTTGCAGATTCTTGGCCCCCCTGCAGCCAGTAATGTCAGCTACCTGAGGGTACAATGATGTCCTTCTTTTGGTAATGTGACATTGCTCAAACCTAATAACTTGCTGCTAGACCCAGGCACCGGCACAGGGCAATAGGTCACACATTCTCTTATACCCAGAAGTACTAGGTAGTTTCACTGGCTTCAGAAGAGGAAAAAACTGTAAAGGGTCTTGGACTGCCCAGTGCACATACACTGTCACTTTTACATTGTGCTGGCTAGGAGGCAGTGCGGGTTTAAGTTCACCACCCACATTACAATTACTATTTAGTCAAGTAGGCCTTTGTATAACATAGTTGTTGGTAGATCAAAAAAAAAAAAGAAAATGTAGTCTGATTATTCCTTTTGATTATTGGTGGTGGTGAGCTATAGACGTCAAAAGGTTAAAAAAAAATTCTTTTCAGATTCTAACCTTAATCTAAAGCTCATACAAAGGAATTATATTTGACAACATGGATATCACAGACCAATCTTTCAAATATGATAAAAAAAAAATAAAGCTCTTTCCCTTCACGATGCTGACATGCTCTTCTTTTATTACATCTTTAGAGACATGAAGCTCAGAAGATCATCTACCCCAGAGGCTGTACAAATGCTGTCATTATGTGGTTTTTGGATAATTACACCATCATGGCTGGAGTATTGCTAGGTATTCTCCTTCCGCAGGTGAGTCTGTATAGTCACCACAGTCAACACTTGTGTAATACCAACTTGTGGTTCTGATTTACAGACACTGGTTTAAAACATGTTTGTGTAATAGAAGCCAAGTAAGGTAATAATATATATATGCTACAGGACATGACAGATCTGTAGTACTTGTTGATGTGTTTTACCAATTTCATACCAGAACAATTTTTTTCCTTCATTTTACAGATACAACCGTTTAAAGTGCAGTACAAGAAATTACTTTTTTAAACTTGTCCTTTCTCTCTGTTCATCATCTTTTCTCAGAGCTCTCACTGAGCCTTTTCGTGAAATTTTGGCTAGGTAGCATGCACAGGGGCTCCAATGTGCCATTAACTTTTCTGCTTTAAAATATATTGTGCTTGTGCACAGAGATGTTTTCATTGCATAGAACATTGGCCCTGATTTAATAAAGTTCTCCAAGGCTGGAGAGAATACACTTTCAACAGTGAAGCTGGGTGATCCAGCAAATCTGGAATGGATCTGGTCCAGGACTGAAAACATTTGCTAACAAAGGCTTGACTTTTAGGAAATCCATTACAGGTTTGCTGGATTACCCAGCTTCACTGACGAAAGTGTATTTTCTCCAGCCTTGGAGAACTTAAATATATCAGGGCCATTGTGTACAGACATAGCCCATCACAGCAATGGGACAGATATTGTGCAGGGATAGTTACAGCAATGGGTCTGTCTGTACAGCCATGTAAAAAAAAATCCTGTGCGGCACACAGTGCCCTTCTGAAATGGGACAGACACTGTCATGTGTACTGGAAATGCATTTTCAATACTGTTTTAGTTAATTTCCATACAAATCCATACACAGCAGGAACAATACTATATTTTGTCCTGCTGCCATGAAAAACTGTCAAGAGGAAGAGCTTCTATATTGTGGGCAGAAGGGGGTGAATTTTTGTACTGTAATAGTTTTTAATGTCATGCCTATTTATAGTAATAGTTTTCCAATATTATACATATTTTGGGTCCCTGTACTTGAAGGATATTGATTTAGTATTACATAAAATACTTTGTGCAAAGCTACAACTGCAGGTATTAAACAACTAGATGATGCTCTCATACAGAAGAATGATTTTTTTTTTTCAAGTAAAGTGATTATACAGTTCTAATCCAGTAAATAGGTGCATACCATAGCTAAAAGATTCAATCTGGTTACTAAGGTTGGAATTACCCCTGGACATGATTGAGTTATAACTGCAGGGGTATAGAATGTGATAGCTCAGTATTAGTCATCAACTAAATCTGCTTTTCCCTTTGATAAGACATTTAATTTGTTTGCGAGCTCTATTTGTACCCTTTTTGGCATTCATTGTTTTGTTCTCTTTTCTCTCACAGTTCCTTGGAGTCCTCCTCTCCCTCCTTTATATCAGCCGTGTAGAAGACATCATCAGTGAATGGAACAGTTCAGCCGATGTCCTTTTGGAGAGGCCTGAGATTGAGTTTGCCTCTAAAGGCTGTTGCAGGTGTTATCCAGGAATAGAGTCTGACGCCTGAACCTTACTGTACGCACTCATCAACTAACAACCACTAAATATTAACTCATCAGGAGAGAGCATCTCCAAGAAGATGACTTTGGATTATTGAATAGTTAATGGACCCTAAAAATAATATTTTCTGGTAGTCTTCAGAGGGGCAACCAGAAAACTCCTTGGTGCCTAGTGACTGCAATAGTGGATTATCAAGATCCTGGTTTTCAGACTATGAACTGTGGTAGCTGAAAGCATCGACAGACTTATTTTTGTATTCTATAAATGCACTCCAAAGAGATTTCAACTGCTTTCTACAGGGAATAGAAACATAAAATGTCTTGGCAACATCTAGGCAGCTGTCCAAAAAATCCTGTGGTAATGTCAGCGTCTACTCTACTTAACTCTTCTTTACTTTTGGTTTTGGCATTCTTATCATCCAAAGACTTTAGAAGAAGAGAACATTATGATACTTGAATACAAGCAGAGGTGTTGCTCAAGCAAAGTTTAAAGGGTCATGACAGGATAGAGATTTGACTCATTGCTTTATCGCTGCATAAAAAAACACTTGAAGTAAAAATTCATGAATACCTCCCAAAGGTATAAAAAACAAATCAGACAAATGTAATTCTATACCCATGTTGGTCATCTTTTGGTTTTATCTTTCAGAGGCCAAAACTCTAAATTGTAGTAACTCAGAAGTCCAGGTGATGTTTCTACACTCGATTGCTAAAGGTCTATGGGCGACTGATCATCCTATTTATATGAGCTTTTTAGGCATCCCATTCCAAAACCATAACCAATAACAGAACTGTCCCTTAAGTTTGGCTTTAGAAGCATCTATTCTCATTTTTCCTTTTCACAAGAATTTTAGGTGTCTAAAATCTGGCCAGGTATTGATGTTGATTGAAAAGACCTGGTTTGCAGTCTGCATTTCAGTTCAAAGAAGTTCAGTAGGGCTGGGGTTGTGATTTTGTGCAGGTAACTTGAATACCCCACAACAAACTCATCAAGTCCTGTCTCCAAAGACCTGGCTTTAAAAAAAAAAAAAGCTTTAATCAACTGTTGCTATAAGATTGAAAGTGAGCAATGTTATAAAAATGTGTTTGGATGTTGTGGTTTTAAAGGTTCCTTTCACTTGAATCACCTAAACTAAATAATTTGGAAAAGGGGTGTCTACGTACTTTTGAACACAGAAGCAGGGTAATTGGTCTGGTGTCCACAATCTTTCAGCTTTATAGTGTATGTTTTGTGTAGACTGTTATAACACTCTTTGTCTTAAAAGACTGAGTAGGTTCACATTTTAAAAGGCTAGTTCACCTAATTTCTGTTTCCCTCCCCTGATGATAAATTACTTGTGTCTCTCATTGATGGTGGTAGATATGAGTGTCCAAATTTCTACATCTACCAAATCCATTATAAGGGGTCTTTCCCCTGCTGCATTTTTACTTGTATTTTATAGAATACAAAAAAGGGGATTGGTACAGCCATAACCCCAAGCTATGCAGGAACAGAGCTGGAAACCATTGAGGGGAGAAGAGGCCAGAAAGCAACTCTTAACCTCAGGCTTTACTTGTAACGTAATGAACATTATCAAATGCACTGGCCCTTTTACAGCATTACCTGCAGTTACTTCTTTTTGCACAGAATAATAAGCCTCATGCATTTGTTTCCAAAAGATTTTTCTGTGTTGCCCTTTGGTTGAACACTCTGGTTCCTATTGGTTTCACTTGGAGTTCTTCCATAAATGTTCATATATGAGGCTCTGTAATAAAATAAAGTATAATTAAGTAGACAACAGTCTTCTTCATGATATAAAATTGCAGATTTATTGTATGAGAAGACTGAGATTTTTCTCTTGAATTAAAAAAGTGTGAGTTGGTTATTCAAAAACTTTTTTTCTAATATAAGTGATCTAAAGAAAACTTACCACTAAGCATACAAGTACCTCAGATATATATTTATACCTACATTTCTTGTCGCTAGAATAACTAATCTATACTCAGGTGTATTGTGCCAATAAGTCTTTAAAAATATACAGTTACTTCTTATTAAAGACATCTAGGTGTCTAGGTTATGTCATCACTTCTGAGAGAACCGATAGGTTGCTTTCTCATGAGAATGGCTGCCAAAGTAAGTCACTGATGCCTGGTGAAAATTTTCTTTTTTTTTGTGAGTGAATCCGATCGGTTTAATCAATAAACATAAGATGTTTTGTGCTTTGTGTTATATCTATGTAAGATTCATGCAACAAATAATTCTACGTGGAATAATTTTGGGGTAAAAATGTATTCTTTCATAAGAATTTTCAAAGGAATAGTTTTAATAGCTACCTGAAAAAAATGACAATACCCATAGTATTTGTGAATATTCATAAAGATGACATATTGGTGCCTTGCAAGTTTCTATAATTTTATTCTGGCCAGCTATTAATAGGTATTAACAGTAAAAGGGGAAAACCTGACTGGGTCTCATAGAAAATAAAATTATATTTATATATATTTATATTATCAGCTTTCTGTGAACAGGTTCAGCTGCTCCATTCTAGATGTAAACAAAACCGTACAGATGTGTCCATTCAACAAACTATATCTACAGCCATGTACAAGGACATGTAATGTGTATGTCCTTGTTATTAGGGGCTTGCGGCTCTAAGACTGGCAGTCTCTAGTGATCAGAGATTCTTCAAGTGCCTGTAGGAAGGCCTAGGCAGTCTTCAAGCTCTAGTCTACAAATGTCACTTTGTATGAATAGGAAGAACTGCAGTACTTGGCTGAAGCAATACAATCTTTGTCTTTTATAACAAAGAATATTACTAAATCTTTAATTTCACCTTTTGGATAATATTGACCCTATTTTGCGCTGTGTAAAACAACTCTGTAGCCTGAATACAAATTGATAAAACTCCTAGTAAAAAGAGATTCTTCATACTACCTCTGGAAAGGGAGGTATGCCTGCTTTTCCCACCATCATTATTATCACTTCTCCCCCAGGCCAATGTCATGTCCTCCATGTCTGCACAGGATACATAGGGGACAGGGAAGAATATAAAATACATAGAACAGGTCCTGGGACGCCACACACCAGTTTCAGACTTCTGATGGAGGTGGCATTTGGCACACTCTGCTTTTTTTTTGGGAACCATTGCTAGTGTAAATCAATTGACTGGTCTAGTCTCCTATGGCTTGCATCATTTGGACCCGTGGCAATAAAATTTTAGTTGATTACTGTCTGTATACTTTTTCGAATTCTATGTAGAATGAGCATATTAGAGCTGGAAACCCATGCTGAAACCTTCCACACACTTTAAGGTTCACTGCATTTTTGTAATAATCAGGACTACATGTATTGGCTGTGTTATGCACTAAGGATAAATACTGGAATTTTACTTAACATGTATGTGTGGAAAACACTTTTTTTAGTTTTGTACAGTGGGGATATGTTAGAATCATTGTCTGATCTTTTACTACTAGCCAGGGCTCTGTTAGAGAGTTGCAAATTTTTCCTGCACTTCATTGCTGGTGATGCGATTGTCAGCTGGACAGTACATGGGGGTACATTTATAACCAAGTCCAGGATAGCAGTGAAACCCCAAAATGAGTTATATTCCTTCCCCAGTAGTCAAAACTAAAAAACAAATTGGACCTACACTTTCAATGTACTGTATTCATATTAACTCACAAGATCAGCCGTAGCACTAGGGACAGCATAACTAATGCTTGCATGGGAATCTTACATTACCTCTAAGGGAATATAACATGAAGTGTTACTGTAGTACATGGAGGATGGGGTTGTACATTGCTTTACAATGGAGTTCACCTTCCTCTGTGCTTGCACTAAAATCAGCCAGTTTGCCTTTAACTGGAAGTTTGTGTTGTTACTTGTTTTGTAATTCTGGTTTAATGAGCTTTAACTGAGTCTTATGTTTTTTGTAAGCAAACTTATTTGCATTGTGATTTGTAATAATAAAAAGTGTATGTGTATGAGTCTATATTCCCTCGGTCCTATTCTGTCGCAGGCACCATCATCTTTTTTTCTTCTATACTTCCTCTTTAGGGTCTTCAGCCGTCTTGATTGACTGGGCTGGGATGGCAAAACTCCCGCACAGGCACAGAGTTCATTAGGCTCTGGCAGCCTCAGGGGAAGCCAGGATGTGCCGGATATCCCAGCAACCAAACATCTAAATGCACATCCGCAGCCTAAAAAATTTGACAGTTTAGGTAGCAATCGGGCAGGTGAGTAAGCTTTCATGCAAAAGAGACATCACCTGTCCCTTTCTGCAATTAATCCCTGCATGATCGCAAATATTTAAAATAGAGCTGCGTTTGTCAAATAATGAACTCCCTGGCTCCTGATGGCTTTTTGTTTTAGCTCGAAACTGAATGGCCCATGCACTGTGTAGCTCTGTGTGTGGCGACACCAGTCGCCGGAGATAATGTAACTCCTGCGCATGTGCAGGAATTATATCAGCCAATCTATGAGGAGGATTGCCATCCCCACAGAAGTCCCCTTGGAGCCAAAGGTGAAGATGACAGAGCCCATCGCGGCAGGGTGACTGCACAGTAAGTATGTGCCATAATCTTAGGGAGGAGAGAAACTTGTTTTTTTATAGTTATGTATTGTAGTGGTAAGGGTAATTTTAACACAATAAAAGAACAATGTCATACATTACATAAATAATAGGTCCAGAGCCAATTTGATACTTCATGGGGTATAGGATCTAAATTGTATATAACATATAAGTAACATCTCATATCCGGAAGCATTTTTCCAGTAGGCTTCTTCAGGGGTATGTGGAAAACTTTATAAAAATGTTGGGTCCTGGATTGTTAAAACTAATTTTTTTATGAGGAAATAGTATGCTTAGTTCACTCTGCTTGAGTCGTAAAGAATTTCCCTTATTAGGTGGCTATTGGTATGCACGGAGAAATTGAATGTCTTTTTCTGGCATACCTGTCATGCTTGGGGAGACAGAGCCTCTAGGGGGCGCTACAGCTTGCACAGGAGTGTGAGCTATGAGAAAGGGTAAGGGGCAGAGTCTAAGCAGTAACCAGGTCTTCTCCAGAGCCTCTAGTGGTAAGGATGTTGCGCTACTGGTTACTGCTAAGTTGCGGTCCTTGAGCACACCAGGGTGGGCAGGAAGACACACAGTACCAAATCACTAGGCGGAAAAATTGTCAAGGAAGGCCGTGTCGGGGCAGGCAGCAAGCAAGAGAGGTCAGGTCACAAACCAGGGGTCAAATACCAAGGATCCACGAAATAGACACCAGTGGCACAGGGGCCACAGGAGAAACCGGAAGCAACAGGAGGCACAGGTGACACAGGGATATCCACAAATAGAGAGGAACACTGGAACAGCACAAGGGAAAAGGCTGGGAAACAACAGACTGGGCAACAAGGAGTTACCACAGGAGCAGGACAGGGGAAGCACTGAATTAAACAGCAATAGAGGAAATGCTCAGCAGAGCTAGGGGGCTTGGCACTATTGGAGGCACGTTGCATGATTCCTGTGTCTGTGTCTAAGCTAGCTAAATAGCCAGGGATGATTAGGAGGCTATTTCCTGATTGGCCGGCGGGATGAGCGAAACTGATAAATTCTGGAAGAACAGGCACAGCCAGGGTCAGAACTGCCCGCATGCACAGGAGAGAGGCATCTGCTCTCTAGGAAGGAAGAGGTAAGTATGACAATACCAGTAACCACCTGATTACGAACATTGTTTTCAACTCAAGCAGAGTGACCTAGGGTACTAGGAAGCAGGATTTTTATAGCGCTAACATATTACGCAGCGCTGTACATTAAATAGGGGTTGCAAAAGACAGACAGATATATACAGTGATACAGGAGGAGGAGAAGAGCCTGTCCAGAACAGCTTACAATCTAGGAGATTATGGCAGCAGCTCACCACCCACCAACAAGTTTAGCTCCACTTTAAAGTGTACCTAAACTAAAATACCTTACATAAAAGGGGTAGACAACTGAGTTATTTAAAGCAAAAATGACCCCCTCTATTTTTTTACGGGGTGGGGGGGTTAAAGACAGAATGGGAGCACAGAGCCTCCTGGGATACATACGTCATACATCTCAGGAGGCTTCTGTCTGCTCCCTCTGAGATCAGGCATGCGCAAAAAAAAGCTTTTTCTCCAACGGGGAAAAAGAAAATCGCACACATGCGCCATGTGATCTGCACTCTTTTTGTGCCCATCTACATCACCAAATTTCGTGCGTGCACAGTGTGGTTGCAGTGCACCGGGACAAAGGGGGATTCCAGGACGGTGCGGCATCCGATCCAGGAAACCTCCGGTGGCATCAAGTGGTTTGCAAAAGTAAAGGTTTTCTTCTTTAACTGGTACACTACAGCTGGCAATTGGCCATTTCAGACTTAGGCTACATACACATGTGCAATGGTTCTGGTCCAAAAATTGGCTCCAAACAACCGTCTTGGCAGATCCACGGTCCATGGACGACGAACGATGGTAATACAAGTGAAGGGGGCGAGAGCACAGCGGGGTGCCACTCTGTCGTTCTCCCCTCTCCATAGAGCAGAAATACTGTATGTACAGCACTCGTTCATGCATCATGCAGTCGTTGGAAAGAAACGTGAAAGATCCTTTCCAACCACAATTATTGCACATGTGTACATAGCCTTATACTGCGGTTCCTGGAAGAAACGTCACTTCTGGACGACACGACGAAGAACCGCACTGCAAACACAAGGGAATTGCATGCAATCTCTTTGCCCTGAGATGCAGTTTTCTGCTCCTTGACAGATAGCTGCAGTTGTTTTGCACCTGGGAGCAGCTAACCAATATTATTATTAAACAGGATTTATATAGCGGCAACATAATACTCAGCGCTGTACATTAAAACCATGAATGGAAAAGGACCTATGTATGCCTTCAGAACAACTCACAAACTAATATACCTTCTAGAAGCTACACCAATCATGCACAGAATCACTCATGTCATAATGTAGCCATCAGGCAAATCCTGAAACCGGAAATAACCGCAAAATCATTTCCAACATAACAATCTCTCATTCCCAAACCAGAAACTGTGGTGACGTCAGACGTGCGTAACCCAAGTGTGGGCGGAAGAGGCGTCAGCTACTGGCAGTGTGCGGAAACAGGAAGTGAGTACCGAGTTCCTCTTCCGGTCTCTTTCTCACATCTTCAAGCAACATGGCATCGTTTGAGCAGATGAGAGCAAATGTGGGAAAATTACTACGGGGTATCGATAGGTAAATATATCAGCCCACGGGGGTTTGGTTGCTATAGTTTTATGTTGTTTGGTTTACGTGGGTTTTAATATTTCAGATACAAAGACTTAGGGCAATCATTGTTTTAAAGAGGACCTGTCGTTTAGTTTTATATTGAGCTGCTTTGCTCCCAGAGATATTGTTGGTGATTTAAATATTACAAATGGTGAATTGTGAGATCTGGTATTTTGCTCCACAGATTAGGAGGCAAGGCCGGTGTGCTATGATAAAGCGATATAGATCGCTTTGTATCATAAACAAAGGCCTAACAAAACTTGTGTTCCTCCGTTTGTTGATTATGAATTCTCTGGGTAACCGAGGATCATTGAAATGCCTCATCAGCATCAAGCCAACGCTCAACCCATAAATCTATTTAGGCCATATGGGAAGAAATTTTTGGCAGCTGGCAGCCCCAGTATTGTGACCCAACTCATCAGTTAGCACCCACAACAGCGGGTGTGCCCCCAGGGTTTGGGGAGATCACTACAGGACAATAAGTTGTCACTGTACAACAGGAAGTGCCTGCACAAGGAGCCCCGTTTAGGAATGTTTTCACACTCCTAAAATGTTTTGTAATGCTCAGTGGCTCAGTGGTTAGCACTTTGCAGCCCTGGGTTACAGGTTAGAATCACAGCCAGGACACTATCTGCATGGAGTTTGCAGGTTCTCCCTGTGTTTGCGTGAGTTTCCCACTGGTATTCCAGTTTCCTTTCACATTCCAAAAACATGCAGTTAGCTTAAAGAGGAACTAAACTCAAAACTTCAAAAAAAAATACACTTATCACTTCTTCAATCCCGCAGGGCAGTCCGATCCCTCCGGGGGTGTCCTGCGTCATCTCGGCATCCGTCCCAGACCTGGCGCTTCAGGCGCTGCCGTCTTCTTCCTGTTCTTCATACCTAGGCCTGAAATAGGGTGACGTAGAATGGGGAAAAAAATTTGCCAATCTCACTGCATATGCATGTGATTGGCAAACTTTCCCTTTGCGCAAAAAGCCTCGGGCATGCGCCGAAGGAGTGCCCAATAGCCTCCCGGAATGCCTCACGTAGGTATCCCAGGAGCCTTTACACTCCTATTAATTCTCGATCGAGATTGATAAAGTGCATCCCGATCACAAGCTTTAGTTCCACTTTAAAAAAAAAAATAAAAAAAAGCTGTGACTGATATGCTGTTATGCTGCACAAAAATTGATGGCTGGCATGACTTTGCAGATCACCGTACCAGGATAACAGACAGCACAGCTCCTCTGCTGAGATAAGGAGCTCCGTCATAGTGAAAGGTCGATGCTGTGTGCGAAGTACTGTCAGTATAACAAATTCACTCTGATTACAGGATGGGGGAGCACAGCAATGACCCTGTTAATGCTGCTGTTTCTAAATGGATCTGTGTTTTATAATATTTTTTTGTCTTTCTTTCATATCCAGGTACAATCCAGAAAATCTTTCTACTTTAGAACGCTATGTGGAAACTCAGGCCAAGGAAAACGCCTATGACCTGGAAGCCAACCTAGCAGTATTAAAACTGTACGTATTTTCATAAATTAATTAAACTCTTAATCGTGTATTTATGTTTATGCTGTAAGTAATCAGGCTTCTAATTCATGTTTCCAAAAAAGAAAAACATGAAGTTTGAAGATGCTCGCAGTTTGAAAATCAAACTTTTAGGACCTTACAAAGACAAGGAATATTGCAGGGGCTTAGTTAAATGGGTTGTGTAAGGTCTTGGAGCAAAATGATTTAGATTGGCTGCACACCTATGCTTTTCTGTAAATGTTAGAATTTGCACACTGCTCTATACACTGACATATTGCTAGGTACTGTTGGCTTGTAATGTTCAAGCTCATCAGCTGCATAATGATCCCTCTTTGGCCAGTCCCTACTTCCTTATAGCACAATGGCCATATTGTACCAATATTGGACAGATGCATTAAATAGGAGCAGAGCTACAGATTGTTTAGTCACTTTCACTAAGCAATAGTAATGGGGAGATATCTGTTCAGCAGGGTGGGTGGCTCAGTGGTTAGCACTCTGGTCTTTGCAGCTCTAGGTCCCTGGTATTGTGACTCATCAGTAAGCACCCAAAACTGCGGAGTGGATACTGAAAGGTGTCGGGTGGTGTGCCCAGGGTCTGGGGGAATCACTGCAGGACAATAGGTTGTCAACCTACAACAGAAAGTGCCTGGATAAGGGGTCCCGTTTATAAATGGTATTTGTAATGAACATGGGTTTCGTAATGCACGGTGGCTCAGTGGTTAGCATGTTCGAATCTCGGCCAGGGCACTATCTGCAAGGAGTTTGCAGGTTCCCCCTGTGTTTGCCTGGGTTTCCTCCAGGTACTCCAATTACATGCAGTTAGGTTAATTGGCTTCCTCCTTAAAAATTGACCTTAGACTGTATGAAAAACATACAACCGAGGGACATTAGATTGTGAGCGCCTTTGAGGGACAGCTAGTGACATGACTATGGATTGTTCTCAAATCCATGTAGCTTATCTTTACATAACATGTTAGATGCTGAAGGGGGGAGATGTTCAACTCCCTCTGCATATACACCAGAGGTAGATACATTTTAGGAGTAACCTGCATATTAATTGTTAAAAAATGAACACAAGTATGTAATTGGAAGCTTCAGGGGGCACTCCTCTATTTTTTAGTAGAGTATAATGCTTTCATATTATAAAGGTTCTGAGTGTTTCTTTCTGTCTTTTGTAGCTATCAGTTCAATCCAGCTTTCTTCCAGACGACTGTCTCTGCACAGGTCCTCCTTAAGGCTTTGACCAACCTACCACACACAGACTTTACGCTCTGCAAGTGTATGATCGACCAGGCTCACGTATCCTTTTAGTCTTATTGCATGAGAGATGCGACGAAAAAAACTTTTATCCATAAGCGTTACTTGAATTTTGGACCGATAAAGTGTAACCTTAAAAAAATGAATAAATAAAGGACAAGCAGGAAGGTTTTGTATGGCAGAAGAGACACACTATGTTATTTTCTACAATAAAGGATTCTCACCTTCCTGCTCGCAAACTACATTGTACATTCAAAGCTCGCTTCTGCAGGATGAGCTAACTTGTGTGTGCAGTGCATGGGGATTAGAAGAAAGGTGCTCACACATCTCTTTAATATGACAAAAGCTTATACTATTTCCTTTGTTGTGTAAAAATTAACTTTGCATTCAGAAGCTTGCTCGGCAGCACTAGACAAAATACAGAAAAAATCCAGTCAGTTAGAAAAGAAAAAATGTCATTGCATAACTAGGTACCGCATTCTCCCCAAGCTGGTTGTGGAGAAGCTGCTGGTGGTGAAAGAGTGGGAGAAATTATATAACAAATTTGGTGTTCCTAGTTGTTGTTGCCATAAGAATCCAGTAACCCCTTTAATTCTGTCAGATTTCTACTGTCCCCTATATTTTGATTCAACTTTCTAATATCCGCCCTTTTATTATGCCTCATTTTTCCAACTTCTTTGTATTCTGCCTCAAATGTCCAGTGCCCCTGTATTGTGGCACAAACTTATAGTTATTACACAAAAACGGCTGGGTGGTTACTGAAAAGTGAAAAGGTGGTGCACCCTGCTAAATAAGCCTGTGGGGAATACGAAGGTAGACTAGCTGTTTTCAGAAATTGCAATCAAAGCAAAGATTTTTTGTTTTTTTCTTTGTTTTTTTGATGAGAAAAGGGCTATTGGGGAAAAAAAACTTGCATGTACTATTAGATGGAATGGCAGAAATATTGGCAAGGGGCACTGTAAGAGATAAATTAGATTTCGATAGAATGGAATGCATTATTTTCTCCTTAACTTGTCAATATTCAGCAAGAAGAACGTCCAATCAGACAGATCCTGTATTTAGGAGATCTTCTAGAAACTTGTCACTTTCAGTCTTTTTGGGTAAGTATTCTCTCCTGTATGGGGAGGGGAGCAGGTTTGGTTTACATAGAAACTTGAAGACATATGTATTTTTATAAGATCGGATTGCTGCTTCAATTGCTGTGCTACAGAAGGGTCTAGTACTTCATAGCCCACCACAGAGCCAGTGACCTACCTGGGAATGTTTACAGCCAGGTAGCTTGAAGTAGCTAATAAAATATAGTGCACATTCTCTGAATGTTGGAGCTGTGGGTAACCACTGGTGTTCGGTTTTCCAGCCTGTTCTTGCCCCCATGCAGAAAATGAAATATAGATGGCTGCAATGCACCTGACTACAGGGACCTGGAATGAACATTGCACTGTGATGTGAGCAGCATTGCTATCCAGTGAAGGAATAGATTTTTGTGGTCGCTAATTAGGTTTCCGTTATGCAAAGCAAATGAATACATTTCTGGGGGACATGACTATAGACTACGTAAAGTGCTGTGGAAGATGTCAGCACTACATAACTGCACAAATATATTTTGCAGTCATAGTATATGTTAGGTTTAGCATTCGGGTCAAGTTGCAGTTGTGGGTTAGTGTTTGAAGTTATAAGTTAAAGTTGTGAAGTAAACCTATGCCAAATAGAGGCTGCAACTGCTGACCCCTGTTGGAAAACATTTACCTGGCTGTCTCTGGTTTCAGTACCTTACAAAGAAATCAAGCATTCTGCAAGTGAAGTCAGAACTTTTATTTAACGGTCCTAAATTAGCCATGCCACTAGTACTTTTTAGAAAAAGGTCAGAAATTGCTACCTGCATATTCTCAGGACTGGATTCCCCTATGGGACAGTAAGTGACAGGTTTTTCATATGCAGGTGTTTGTGTGATTTGGCGTGTTTGATGAATAAAGGATGTTGTTAAACTTTCCTATCCTAAATATAGTATGTAGTTAAAGTTTCCTATTCTGAAACTTTGTATCTTTGTTCCAAAGTAAACCAGATTTTAGTAACCATGTTTTTTTCAATAAGTACTTGCTATCTGCACATTTGACTTTATTTCTAACTCTCTCATCCATTTTGTTTCTCCAGCAAGCATTGGATGAGAATCTCGAACTCATTGATGGTATTGCTGGCTTTGAGGACTCTGTGAGAAAATGTAAGTAACACAATATTTCATTTTATAAGGATAAAAAGACTTTACAGGTGATAGCTTTGCTGCTGTCAGGTTTTACTGCCTGAGTCATTGACCTTAGACACCATGCATGATGGAAATTTAGGCTTTTCAGAACCAGTGACTGCATGCTCAGTCCACATCACTTGCTCAGAGAAGTGCAGCCAGGATGATGGTGGCTTCAGAGCCTTTATCTTTAAAAACAGATTACCAATGGCAGGTAATAAATTTCCCTATATCTTCTTTGTCTTTATTTCAGTCATCTGCCATGTTGTGGGGATCACTTATCAGCACATAGACCGGTGGCTTTTAGCAGAGATGCTTGGAGATCTGTCAGGTATGTAAATAAAAACCAGTCCTTTTGGAAATGTAGAATTAGAAACATCTGCATTCTTTTGTCATGGTCATGTGCAATTCAGATGTGATCAGCAAACAAGATTTCTAGAAAAATATTTAGGGTCTGCAGGCTAATGCAGACATTGCACATTCACACATCAATGGATGCAAAGATTAACTACACTTGGGAAACCAGACAAATAAAATCTATACAGGTGTATCCCTATGCAATGCAAAAGATTTGTAGCACTGGGAGGCTTTGGTTTGCAAAGCTAGTGAATGCTGCATAACAATCTGAGCCTCTGTACAAATTTCCCTTGTACCCTGAGGTTAAGCTATTAAAAAAGATTGGCTTTGCACAGCCTGACTGCTACATGTGGTGTTTTGTCATGCTGCAGGTTGGTGCTTTGTCATGCTTTAACTATAGATATGGAAATGTGAAAAGAAGTTCACAGTGGGCAGTTGGGTGGAGTTTGGTAGACACTGAAAAGGGCACTAAGCATCCCCTGTGGTGTCCATATGAACAAAGGTAGCTCATCCATTCTTTTCATTCAAACACACCTTTCACACTGCATAACCACTGCGTGCTGCATTGTGTCCTCCAACCTCCTTAAAGAACTAAGGATAAGTTTTGTTGCACTGATGGGAGCCTCCTTTAAGGATCCAAACAACTTCTGCCCTGAGTGCATGAGGCATGTTAAGATGGCAGTGTTGTGCATTGTAAAAGTCTAATCAGCTCCCCTGCATTAGATTTCATGTGTATTTGCATATTCAAAATACAGGATTTTCAGAGCCATTATGTGATGGATGATAACGTGATGTAATTTATTTCCTCATTTTTTAGAACCCCAGCTTAGAGTATGGATGAGCAAATATGGCTGGACAGAAGGAGAAAACGGCAAGATCTTCATCTGTAACCAAGAGGAGAACATTAAACCCAAAAACATTGTGGAAAAGATTGACTTTGACAGTAAGTTTATCAGGATCGGTGCATGTGGTCTGTAAAACAATTGTACTTTATTTTAGTTTTTAGTAGTTTATACAGCGCATTTTCTAACAAGAGGACTTTCAACATTTATGGAAGGAATATATAATGGAATCAATAGAGCTGATTGGCTGTTTGGAGGACGGGTATTACATGAACACCTAAAAAAGCCCTGTTATAAGTACTAACATTTGACATATACAAAAACAAATATACCCTTCCTTTAAGTGTGTTGATAGATTGCAGTCCTCTGAAGTTTGTTTAGTTTTGTCATCTTCGTGCCATCTTTATTGCAGATACTAGCTTTCAAGCTTATTTGTCCTTCCTGAGTGTGCACACATGGTCAGTGTCCCCAGTAAATTCCCTGCTGATGTGATACGTGGTAATGCCCCAGAAGTGAATTGGGTGCAGCAGTGATTGCAAGGGATTCAGTGGCCATATTAGGGATTTTCAGAGACTGCACTTGCACGCACCATCCCAACCAGAACATGTGCACTCGTAGCTGAGAATATTTTTTTCATGTTGCATACTGTGTATGTATGCAATCAGGGACAGGAGAGGGCAAAGCATAGGACAGGGATATTTAGGTGGTCTTCTTTTAGATTACAATTGACCAAAACACATTGGCTTGGATTATGATGATTTTATACCTGAAATGTTAACCTACAGCCCCTATAGTAGGATTTATGTGCATGATAAAGGAACAAAAAGGCAAAGACAACAAATGTTTAACCTTGATTTGCAAACGTATCTATACAATCGTCAGTGCTTGTTCAAAGTTTATTTATCAGGGACCTGTTTCTTTTTTTTTACCCTGCAGGTGTTTCTGGAATTATGGCATCCTCTCAATGATGAAGAAAATTGAACCTATTTTATGTACAGAGTAGTCGTTACATCAGATAATAAAAGTGCTGAATTGACCCTCCCTTGTCTACGTCATTATTTTATTTGGAGATAATTGGATCATTGTTTTGATAGTAATCGATCAGTTTAAATAGTTTAAAAAAATCTACTTTGTTCAGTGTTTTAAAAAAAAGTGTTAATAAACGTTATATCTTTTTTCTGGGCATCTATAGCACTTCATATCCCAACTATCTAAACACAGTCATCTTAAACAAGTTACAAGCAGGCTTTCAACAAGTTCCAGTAGAGCTGAAGCATGTCTATAGCTGTTACTTCCATTACAATTTGTGCTTAGCATCCACATTTTCAAGCTGAATGATGCATTAAAGACCTGGGAAAATGTAGTGCCCTCTGCTCCTATACTAGCTAAAGCCCAAGGGTTAGACTATCTCTTTGGAGTCAAACACAACATACACCCTGCATGGGTTTATCCTCTGTGCTCAATGCTTTTTTTTTTTAGTTGAGTAGATTAAAAAAAGCAATACATGCAAGAGGGGGACTAGTTACAAAATATGTAGCGCCATTGACTGCCCCTCTAGTAAGAAATTGGCATTTTGTGAGGAATTGTCACTGATTTGCTGCAAGGTTAACTTTAGAGTACAATGAAAGTGTATATACCCATGGGTGCAAGTGATCAAGGTGATAATTTATCATTGTGGCTGGTAATTTGGTAATGTTTATAGATTTTATACTGTACAGGCTAGTACACAGGGGCAGATCTTCATATATAATATGATGAAATTACTTCATCTGAAAGTTTTTTAGCAGTTGACCAATTGTGAGAGACTGACTTTTTATTCCCCAATTAGTTGTGGATAGGGTGGATGTGCTGTAAATGAAGAATATGTGACAAAGTAAATCCAGTTGTAATTCAGAACACTTTCCTTATGGGGGAAAAGGATTGGAACACTTGTACAGTTTTGGGTATTCTTATCAATTAATTGCTTATCAAAATATTGATCAGAATAGTTGGTCCAGCACAAAATTGGCATTGGATCTGCTTGTGTCTATTAAACCTGACAAGTATATATGGATGTTAGGCGCAAAATATAAAAGTACCCTGGGCTCAAAACTTGCATGGAACCTCCAAAAAATCAAAGATAGTTTAAACTAACAATCTGTCAATATGACTGTATGTCCCCAAACCAAAATTAAGGCCAAGCCCATTTGGTGTCCTACACCCCACCCCACAGAAAAAAGTGAACCTATATAAGGCTGCTCAAAGATCCTAACCTAATGTGTTAATGTATGCCGTTAACAGCAGTTGGGAGAAACCATAATGAGATTTCCCAAGTCACTGCATGCTGTTAAACAGAAAAGAGAAATAATGTTTCACTCAATCAAGCTAATAACCAGTATAAGGAGCTCACAAGACAATTAGTCACACACAGCAAAAGATAAAAGCATCACGACTCAACATGAAGACAGCAGATAACCTTAACATTTCTAATAATCCAGAGCTTCTTTATTTCTTCAATATAAAGATAAGATCCAGAACCAACCAATTCTAATCCTATTCTGGGATCCCTACACATGCTAACCAAACAATGGGCACATCCCAACACAACACATGGACCACTGATATATATATATATATATATATATATATTGTGAAAAGTTCATTCTCAGATTAGAATGAATATAAACTAAAGAGTCTAAAAGTCTAAGCCATCTTGGACCTTTAATATCTACTTAATTACCCTATAATAAAATAGAAGAGTAAAGAGCTAAAGGTCAACATATCAAATCCCCAAGGACACACCATAAGAATGCAGAAAATTGCAGGTACACATTACAATTTGAATACTCAATTTAACATTTGAAGTTTTTTTCAAAGTTTAACTATTACTTACAGTGCATAACCTAAAACTAAGGCCTCTTTTGGATATACATTCTAAAACTACACGAATATCTGCTCTCGAGCACCATTTTAGATATCTGGGATCTGTTTTTAGTGTAAACTGCAGCATTTGGCATACCTGGTGTACTGTGCTTGATGTTGGTTGTAGTTTGATTCACTACACGCAAACACATGTATAACATTTTTCCCAACTGCTTCCATTTGGCTGAGCGAGTGGCAAACCAACACGATTTACTGTACCTCTGAATTTAAAGTGTATGGTAACCCAAAAATGTATGTATAAAATAAATGTGTTCTTTATTTATATCATATAACACCTTTTTTTCGTGATAATGATTTAACACTTGATTGCTGTACCTTCCATTTCTATGGCAGTAATCACTCATTGGTGTCAGAGTTTTTCCAAAGTGCTTACAAGGTTGATTCAACAATGATCACAGCAAGAGCATCTTGAACCTAAAACCTCCTGTAATGCAGAGTGTATTAGAGATAATAAAGTGATTGCAAAGGTACACTGAAAAGTTGCTGAGCTTACATATTAAAAAAACAGATTTTCAATTATTGGTTTATAGCTTGATAAACCCGAATTAATCCAAAATATAGCATCACTAAGCTTCATCATGAAAATGTGTAAATAAGTTTAAGCACAGCTTCATATTTAGTTGTATTTTACTGCTTCCCTTTTAAACTCCCAAGGGACCCACATAGTAAAATACTTCCCTTCAGCCCCCTCCCCCTGGAGATCTGTACTGTGTGACCTTGCTTGGAATGCTCATCAGTTACACAAAAATGTCATAATTGCTTTCTGTACATACATACCAATCTCTCTACTAATTCCTATGGCCGTACTTATTGAGATTCCAGCCATATTAATAATGGTATTATTATTTATAAACAGGATTTATATAGCGCCAATAAATTACGCAGCGCTGTACATTAAATAGGGGTTGCAAATGATAGACAGATACAGACAAGGACACTGCCACGAAGAGCTTACAATGAAGAGCCCTAGGAATGAATAAGCAAAGGCTATGCAATGTAAGACAAGGCCACACAGCTCCGAGCTCACACGGGACTCACTCTTGCAATTGCTGAACAAACATTTGTAGAAGCAAAATAAGGGACTGCTATTCAAGTGAACCTATTGCTTTGACCTGCATGCCCAAAGATCCAAAGTTAGAACATAAAATGCAACTGCCAAATATTCATCCCTATTTAATGTACAGCGCTTACTAATATGTTGGCGCTATTTAAATCAAATTTAATAATAATAATTCTTAATGACAAGTGCTGTACTAGCATACGTGTTAGTGCCTAGTGGACTATAACTGGCATCCCCGGCACTGGTTATTGCTGGTGAGGACAATAGCACCTGCCTAGAAAAAATGCTATCTTGCCTAATAGACTGTGTGCCCAAGAAAGTTTGAACAGTGGCATATTGGCCATGGTCTACCCTAATAATGGTTGTTGGTATTCCCTTCTCCTCTCATTTTACAATCAGGTTTTGCTGCCCTCCTAAAGGGGTGCTAAACTCTGGCCCGAGGGCCAAATTTGGCCGCCCAAAGGAATTGCGAATATGAATCGCAGCTGGCCCACCCCTGCATTAAAATAGTGCCGCTACTACAATTCCCAACATCACTTGCTTCTATAGACCAGCGGCCTCTCTGCCTATGCTTGGCCCCACATTGGACTGTTTTATAGAACCAGGGAATTGTAGTAGCGGTGCTATTTCTCTATTATAGGCTTGTTGGAGATTGAATTTTAAGCAAAAGCTTTTTGTTTCCATATGAACATGTTTTATATCTAAAAGGAAAAACTTGCTCAATTTGTTCAATAAACTTCAAGTTTTGCCAGTGACTTTTCTAAGTTTTTGATTTTGTCCCTCTGTGTATTTGAGTTTCACACCCCTGGGTTAAATAATACAAAAAAGGGAAGTATGGCTTCCATGGTCAAACAGTAAGTTAATTTGCGATGTCAATTGTTTATTTTCATGACGAAATTCAATATGTGTTACTTACTTTACAATATGACCACTGATAATGATTACCAAAAATATGAAGTATATTTATATTATGTTACCTATAGCTCAAGCTTCTACACATATGATATATCCTGTGTGTCTATTATTATAATGCTATAAAATGCTAAAATTATGTAAAATGCTATATAAAACTTATTCAGTCATTGTATATTTTTATTCTTGTATTCAATGACAGTTCTACTTAACAGCATATACCTATCCCCTGAAGAAGCCAATCATCGAAACGCATCGGTATAAAGCTGTGTCCTCTTGGATCATAATTAGGGATTTATTTGTCTAGCGTAAGGGTCGAACACCCCATGATGTTAATGGGGCAGACCTAACCTGCATAATCCTCTATCTGTATTACACATCCTATTTCACTATTTATTTTGATGTATGTTGTTTATATCCAATATAAATTTGAAGTGCCCAAAAGAAACCCCCCTTTCTTTTTTTGCACGGTCAACCCTAGCCTACAGACATATTACTGCTCCCCAATATGACCATGAATGGTTACTCCATTAATAGTTACTTTGGTTTGTAGGCTAGTCACTATGCATATCTTCCTTTAATCCTGCTTTATAATTAAAAATTTATTGTATCGATTCTTATTTTCCTGCAGGGACATTGGTATTTATTACTGTTTTGTATTGCTTATTGTCTTTCTTACTCCAGCTTAATAAAAACCTAACAATTGCAAAAATGAAAAGATGTGCATTACTTTCTCACCTTGAAATGTCAGAACCATGTAAGGCGAACTGCTAAAAATGACTGGATTTTATACATTGCTTCCCTATAATAAATAGGGAAGATCTCTGCAAATGTTACATTGTTTCCATTATTTATTTCTCATATATATGTCTTTCTCTTGCTGCATCCTCCATTTTACAAATGCTATCTGTCTCGGTATATTGTTACGTAGGTCTCTTGCTGTCTCAATACACCCATTTGATGTATTTGTGTCTCCTGGCTGTCCATGCTCTGTGTTTTCTCTAGAACATACTCCCCTCCTTTGGTGTCTGCTTTCCCTGCCTCCTCTGCTGTGTCTTCCCCTCCTCTCTTCTCTCCTCCCTCTCATTATCTGCACTTCCCCAGCATCCCAGTGACGCAGGAATGAAAGAAAAAACATCAGGATAACAGGACCAGCATCAGGACCATCATCCGGCTGATAGCACGACACAGCATCAGGACCAGATCCGACCTGACACAGAACAACACAGGAGCACCAGGTCTCAGCATCAGGTCAATCCAGGACCAAGGACAGCAGCCTGGAATAGAGCAAGGCCTGGGTGAGTCTGCTTCCATACTTCCCAAAGGAAGGAATCATATCCCCAAGATCTATGGCGCATATGATAAATTACTTCTAGGCCATATACATAAACCGAAATATAGAAATATAGATGAATCAAAATATATAAAATACACATATAGGTGCATGCTATTATAATAAAAAAAGAAATAAGAAAAAGGCCTGGAGGTGTTTTTTGAGAATAATATAAAATGAAAAGGATTGTAATATCTAGGTATACAGTATGGTAGTGGATAGATAAACACATGCAATATATATATATATATATATATATATATACACAGGCATGTTAATATTACAATGCATGCAGACATTTTTATATATATTTATATATATCTATATAGGGTTTGCTGAGAATACCATAAAATGAAAAGGATATTAATATGTAGGTATACAGTACAATAGTGGATAGGTGTACAATACAATACTGTACAATGCAATAAGAAATACATAAGCATGTAAGCATGTCAATATTACAATGCATGCATACATTTTTATATATCTTTTTATATATCTATATAGGGTTTGCTGAGAATAACATTAAATAAAAAGGATATTATTATGTAAGTATACAGTACAATAGTGGATAGGTGCAAACATGCAATCTAAATATATATATATATATTTTTTTTTTTTTTATATACATAGGCATGTTTATATTACAACGTATGCATACATTTTATATATATATTATATATATATATATATATAAATAAAAAGAAATTCATAGGCATGTAATATTACAATGCATGAATACATAAAGGGAGGTACAGACAGGGAGGTATGTATGAAGAGACACATGGTATCAGGGGAATACCTGATCAGAAAGACATACAGAAGGAAATACTGATATATTATTTTCTGGGTATGTAGATAGGGAGGTAGGCAGAAGAATGAACAGATATGTATGCAGAATATACAGGGGGGAATATACTGAGGGATATTAGGTTTCGTATGTAGAGAGGTACTAACATGCATTTATAGACAGATATCTAGCATGGGTAGGTAGTCAGAAGAATAAATGGACTGGTATGTAATAATGGAGGTACGTGGAGGTATATACATATGCAAATGTAGCGAGATACACAGACAGATATACAGGCTGATAGATAGAGATTAAGGTATATAGATGCATACAGGAATAGCTATAGGTAGTTAAAAAATTGAAAAAACAAAGATGTACTTAGTGAGGTAGGTAGATTTATAGAAATGTAGGTATAGAGAAGGATACACATGCATATATTGATATTAAAGTATACAGAGGCATATACAAATAATTATGTAGAGTGGTGATGTACAGAGAAAATGCTAAAAGTAGAAACATAGAGAGGTATAAAGAAATAAGTATATATAGGTAAATAGATACATAGGTATGGAGGAATCTTTGGATAGGTGGAAAATAGGGATAAAGACCGAGGTAGCTATGCAGGGTATATACAGATGTTGAGAGGTAAATATACAAAATTATAAATAAATATGTATGATGAGAGGTAGGTGTAGAGCAAAATAAAAAGAGAATAAACATTTTTGAAATATAGATTTTTAGCAAGGCAGGTATACTGAAGCAGGTATAACAAACCATTTACAGGTATACTGTATAAAGGTAGGTACAGAGAATACTATAGAGAGAGGTATGTATAGGGGTAGGTACACGGACAAGTAGTTATATAAATGGTAAGATCGATATAAATAAAACAATTGCTAAATATAAAGAAGGTTATGCCAATGTAAGCAGCAGAGGGAGAAATCAATTTATAACATAATATATATAACGTATATTTTAATACTCTGAAATGCTGGCATATTGGAATAATGATGACAAAGAGGAAAATGTAGGAGAGAATAGGTCTGTGTGTACTGTAAGTAGCTGAACATAAATCAATAAGGCTGAATATACTTCACTGATTAACTGACTGCCCAGGACACCATGATTAACATTATTACCTTCCTCTAAAATGACTTCCATCTGCCAGCCCACATCTACATTCCTCCGATACCCCCACCTAGCTCTCCTTCTCTAATTCTCACATGTTTTTCACATTTATCTTTTTTCTCTCTGTCTGTACACCAGTCTCCATTCTGTCAGTTTGTTTGACTTTTTTTCTTTCTCCCTCAATTTCTAATATTCTCCCCTTTTCATTTCATACTGTGTTCCTCTCTCCACCTCCCTCCCACTGTCCTGCACATCCTCTCTTTTCTCTCTCTCATGCTTCTTCTTTCTTTCTCCTTCTCTTCTTAATAATGGGTTCCTTTGCATCTTTTCCTTTTCTCTCTATTAATCTCTCTTCTTAATATACTGAGTCTCTGTTCCCTCTCCTCCTTTTCCCATCCTTTCCCTCTTCTCCTTTTCTGTGCTGTATCTCTGCCTTCTTTTCTCTGTTCTCATTCTCTCTTTCCTTTCTATACTGTATATATCCTCTTTATTCTTTCTCTGTATCTTTTTCTAGTTTCTTATTATACTGTGTCCTTTCCTCTCTCTATCTCTCTCTTTATATCTCTATTTCTCCCTAATTCTAATTATCCATCTCTCTCATCTCCATCTCTCTACTGCATCATCTCTTTTCTCCCTCTGAATCTCTCTCTTAACTATACTGTGTGTGTCTCTATACCATACTGTATTTCAATCCCCTTTCTTCCATATTTCTTTCTTTCTCTATCACTCTCTCTTTCTTTCTTTCTCTCTCTCTCTTTTGCCTCTTTTCTTTCTTTCTTTTGCTGTATCTCTCTCTTTCTCTTTCTCTTTCCCTGTCTCTTTCTCCTCTTTTCTATCTTTTTCTTTCTTTCTTTTCTTTCTTTCTCCTCCTTTCTATCTCTTTCTTTCTCTCTTTTTCTTTCTTTCTCTCTTTCTCTCGCTCTCACTCTCTTTCTCCTCATATCTATCTTTTTCTTTCTTTTTCTTTCTTTCTTTCTTTTTTTTTTCTTTCTTTCTTTCTCTCTCTTCTCTTTCTTTCTTTTTTTCTTCTTTCTTTTTCTTCTTTCTTTCTTTCTTTCTTTCTTTCTTTCTTCTCTCTTTCTTTCTCACTTTCTCTCTCTTTTCTGTCTTTTTTTTTTCTTTCTCCTAATTTCTCTCTCTTAATATACTGTGTCTTTGCCTCCTCTCTTCTCTCATTTCCCACTCATGCCCCCTCTCCTCTTCATCTCATTGTCCTGCTTTCACCTTTTCCTATTAATTTTGTGCCCTCCTCTTGCTCTGTCCAATGGCTCCTCTGCATTATTTTCCTGATTTCTTCTTCTCCTCAGTCTCCCCTCAGTACCATCTCCCTGCCTTTCTCTATCTTTACACATGTGTTCTATGTCTTTTACCCTAATGTATTCTATGTCCGGTTCTATAAGCTATGTTGTTCTAATATTTAATATCAGTGATAGCCTCTCCTCGGAGATGTGACTATAGGCAGATATTCTTGCTCTGATAATTTCATTTCATTGCTTATTCTCTTTTCTTATTTTTACTATCTTTGTTCCCATTTTGAATACTCCTCTCCCTGCATTGTACTCTTTTCTGTTGCCCCAGTTTGTCCCTGTGTTGCCCTGCCAGCCCTGGCTCTATGCCTGGGGACATTTTCAGACACCGCCATCCTTGGAATAATCTAGCAGCCTGGGAACAGTCAGTGACGGGCCCTGGCTGGTAGAATGGCTCTGTCCCACCTCTCTGACTGTGGAGAGAAGCTTTGTCTGTCTAATACAATCACCATCTTGTGTTCACATTGATTGCATTGCAAGCTGCAGAATGTTATGTGCTGCTTGCAGACTGAATGTGGGGGAATGGTCATACCACTGGGTTTATTCTGTGGTCTGTAGTGTGAAAGGAAGAGAGCGGCTTTTTGTTGTGAAAACTAATCATTGGCGGCATTGTCACTCAGACATAAAGTGCCTTTTCTTTCATGTTGATAGAACATTGCTATGTGCAACATTATAACTGCCCTAAAGTGTCTTATTGTAGTGATTCTGGACTGAAATGTTGGGAGGAATTGGGCTAATTCAGAAAGGAATCATATGGATCTGGTACCAGTGCACTTTTGCAGAAAGATCCACAGATTGTCTTTTGGTAAGAAAAGTGGTTTTCTTCACAATAAAAATGACTGATCCATGGAGTGCCTTATGATATTATTACTGGTCTGTACTGAGACTATATGACTGATCCATGGAGTGCCTTATAGTAATGATACTGGTCTGTACTGATATGGTGTGACTGATCCATAGAGTGCCTTATGGTAATGTGACTGGTCTGTACTGGGACTTCATGATTGATCCATGGAGTGCCTTATGGTAATGATACTGGTTTAAACTTGGAATATATGACTGATCCATGGCGTGCCTCATGGTAATGTGACTGGTCCATACTGGGACTAAATGACTGATCCATGGAGTGCCTTATGATATTATTACTGGTCTGTACTGGGACTATATGACTGATCCATGGAGTGCTCTATGGTAACGATACTGGTCTGTACTGGGATGATGTGACTTATCCATGGAGTGCCTTATGGTGATCCATAGAGTGCCTTATGGTAATGATACTGGTCTATACTGGAATGGTGTGACTGATCTATAGAGTGCCTTATGATAATGATACACGTCTATACTGGGATGGTGTGAATGATCTATAGAGTGCCTTATGGTAATGATACTGGTTTATACTGGGAATATATGACTGGACCATTGAGTGCCTTATGGTAATGTGATTGGTCTATACTGGGACTATATAACTGATCAATGGAGTGCCTTATGATATTATTACTGGTCTGTACTGGGACTATATGACTGATCCATGGAGTGCCTTATGGTAATGATACTGGTCTGTACTGATATGGTGTGACTGATCCAGAGAGTGCCTTATGGTAATGTGACTGGTCTGTACTGGGACTTTATGATTGATCCATGGAGTGCCTTATGGTAATGATATTGGTCTGTACTGGGACTTTATGATTGATCCATGGAGTGCCTTATGGTAATGATACTGGTCTATACTGGGATGGTGTGACTGATCTATAGAGTGCCTTATGGTAATGATACTGGTCTTATGGTAATGATACTGGTCTATACTGGGATCATGTGACTGATCCACTAAGTGCTTTATGGTAATGACACTGGTCTATAGTGGGATGGTATGACTGATCTACAAAGTGCCTCATGATGATGATACTGGTCTGTACTGGGATGTTGTGACTGATCCATCGAATGACTTATGGTAATGACACTGGTCTATACTGGCATGGTGTGACTGATCCACAAAGTGCCTTATGGTAATGATACTGGACTGTATTGGGATGATGTATCTAATCCTTGGAGTGCCTCATGATGATGATTCTGGTCTGTACTGGGATGGTGTGACTGATCCATCAAATGTCTTATGGTAATGACACTGGTCTGTACTGGGATGATGTGACTGAACCATCGAGTGCCTTATGGTAATGATACTTGTCTGTACTGGGATCATTTGACTGATCCACTAAGTGCTTTATGGTAATGACACTGGTCTATACTTGGATGGTGTGACTAATCCTTGGAGTGCCTCATGATGATGATACTGGTCTGTACTGGGATGGTGTGACTGATCCATCAAATGCCTTATGGTAATGACTGGTTTTACTGGGATGTTGTGACTAATTCATTGAGTGACTTTATGATAATGACACTGGTCTGTACTGGGATATGATTAATCCACACAGTGCCCTATTGCAATAATTCTGGTCTTCTGGATTGTTACTGATCTACAGTGCCTTAGCGTAAGAATACTATTCTGTATAATAAATAGCATGACTATAACCAATTGAGCTTAGTGTAATTGTACTAGTCTGTACTGAGATTGTTTGAGAGTTTTACTGCCATTATTCTGGAATTGTGATATTTGATGATGGAAGCTGGAATGATGCTGGAGCGATGCTAGTTCATACTGTGATTCTGTTACTGGAATGATAATTGTCTGTACTGGTATTATCTAATTGGAATAACATGCTCTATTATGGAATTGTAATAATAAATTGTCTGAACTGGAATTGTAATTTGGAATGTCACTGGTTTGTATTGGGCTTATGTTTTTAAAGTTATACTAATCCATATTGGGATTGTATCAATGGAATTACACTGATTCGCTTGGGTTAATGTTATTGGAATAACACTGGTTAGTACTGGATTTGTCCAATTAAGTATGGTGCTGGTCTGTTCCGGGATTGTATTGTTATAATTACGCTTGGTCTATACTGGGGGATGTGCAAGTTATCCTAAAAAGTGCCAAATTGTAGCAAAGCTGATCTGTACCGGGACTGACCTGCTATAAAGATATAGTTTGTGCAGGTTTGGGTTGACTGATGCACATACTGTACTGCTTTATTGTAAAAATACTAGGCTCTGTTGACTTTGGAAGACTGTACCATGCAGTGACCTTTTGTACCAAACTCAGTCTGATTTTTTTTATGATTTAATTTCCATATTATCAGTGAAAAAAGAGTCATGACTAGAGAAGATCCCCCAGATTGTGCCGCGGAGGAGAATGAGCGCCCCGTGGATTTTCAGAGCCCCATCCTAGAAAAGAGGAAAAGACCAGTGGTTCATCCTTCTGCCCCCGCTCCTCTTCCAAAGGATTACGGTAATTAGCAAAGAAGTTTGTATTTGTCCTAATGTAGAATAATTGCATCCTATAACAGAAAACCATGTCAAATATTCCTTTTTACTTTTTTGTAAAACCAAATTCCATTTGTGACAATCTTTTTCTTCTACCACAGCATTCACATTCTTTGATCCCAATGACCCTGCGTGTCAGGAAATCTTGTATGACTCCCAAACTACCGTCCCTGAACTGTTTGCTATTATCCGGCAATGGGTCCCACAAGTCCAGCACAAGATCGATGTGATTGGCAGCGAGGTAATTTTTTGAAGATGTCGTATTGCTGTGATTCTAAACACAATGGTATCAAAGATGTTTGACGATTCAGATAAATTGGTGAAAAGAGTTTCATTACATGATGGTCATGATTAAAATATATATATTTTAGGATTTGTTGAATGATATATAATTTAATCAATTAACTTTTATATCATTAAAATGTGATGCAATAGGTTATTGCATTTTGGTGTGTATGAAACAGGTTTTATTTCTCCACCAATGCCTTGGCAGTAAATGGCAGAATTGGCACTGATCAAGTATAGCCAATACAACACAGATTCTTGCCAACTTTGTATTTTTAATCTTATAGTGAATGTTGGCTTTAGTAAATGAAAATAGCTCATTACTAGCTGCTGAACTAGAAATAGAAGATAAATTATAATGGGTTGCTATGAATCACTGAAAACTCAGTGCTTGTTATTGTATAAACTTGTAGTCCTTATGTGCCTAAAAATATGCAAAACCATATTTGGACTTTATAAACATACAATTTGATGCAGTATAAGTAAACGGAAAGGCTGTATTAACACAAGGAAATGCATGTATGGTAAAAATGCAATATAGCATATGCAATCTATCACACAGGTATCAATAGGAACTCAAGGTTTGTAGAAGCGATAGTTTGTTTCTTTATTGTTGATGGGCTGTTGTGTTGGTTATCACACTGTATACTAATGTTTGGGTGAATGGATATTTAAATTAAAATAGTTTATATGTCAAATTTATTAAAATAGATTGACAATAATACAGTTTGTTTTTGTGGAATCATATTTATTGTACATGACTGTGTAATATTTTGGTGCTATATAAATTTTGTTTATTATTATTATTATTTTTATTATTATTATTATTATTATTAATATTATTAATAATAATAATAATAATTCTTACATCAGATACAGATTGGGAAGTGATGATTCTTGTGCAATGGTTATCAATTACATGGATATAAAAATGTATTTCCCCCACAGATTTTGAAGAGGGGATGTCATGTGAATGATAGGGATGGACTAACAGACATGACACTTTTGCACTATGCATGTAAAGCTGGAGCTCATGGAGTGGGTAATGTATCAGCTCTTTTATGTATAGTATTCTTGCATTTTGCTCCTTTTGTATATTTATGAAAAAAAAGCAGAACTAAATGTTATAAAATTCATCCAATAAATATGGATCATTATACAGCAATTAATTCACAGACAATAATACAAATAATACATTCTGCAGAAAGTAGTCATCCTTATTCTGTCATGGATAAAAAAAACTCAGTGTAACTTCAATCAGGTAAATGTGAGCAACATTTAACAATAATAAACATATAAAAGAAATTTTGATATGCCTTGTTTTATATACAGTTGCTCCATGGGGGAAAAAAAGTCCTGTATGTATGACAGCTTTTTCAAATAAAAACTTTATATTTGTTGGGTCTTTCAGCTAATAAAAGAGAAGAAAAGGGTATAAGGTTATATTTACAAATCTGTTCAGGTTGGTAGACATTGGAGTTCTAATAAATGGCCTGTAATTTGATATAAAGTTGATATAGTGCCAAAAAGGCTAATTTAGTAGCAAGGTGGGAGTTATAGAGTACTATACTGCTGACTTTGATGTTCCAGAACTTCTACACATAAAACTAAAGGTAAGGGGATGGGGCAGGTGAGGAGTCTAGGTGGATAAAAAGGGCATCAAACCTCAATGATGGTGGTAGTACATCTCTCCAAAGAAGTCTATAAAATGTTAGGGACTGCAAACACTCCATCTCTTTCCCAAGCCAGGAACTGAAGGTGACTTTGGAGTACCTGCCTAATTTTAATATAAAGGGAATATGCATTTAAAACAGAGCAAAGAAGTTGGAGCCTGAATGTGGCCCAGGAAGACAGGTCTGTGTGAGGCATGTATGCAAAAAGACTGAAAAAAGCCTGTATGCCTAAAGAATGGAAAAAGCCAATGTAATGGGATAGTCAATGAGGTCTCCTGATAGAGGAAACTGGCCAAGTGAGCTTGCTGGCTTTCACTTTATAAGGACATTTGTTTTTCACACGCTGATATAATTTAGGAGCAAGATGGTGATATCTGTATGTGATGAATAACTGCTTTTATCAAATACTGAAGTCCATATGTAAATGTATTTTATATTTCCTTCCTTTCTTAGTGCTAAATTCCACCTGCAGTGATTTTAACCATGGTACAGCTTTGCACATTGCTGCTTCTAATCTTTGCCTGGGAGCTGTCAAGTGTCTTCTGGAACATGGTGCCAATCCATCCGTCAGGGTGAGGAACATTTTCTGATATATACTTCACATATGACTCCATATTGTAGCCTATAAAAAAAAGAGTACCAAACGTCACCAATCACAATGCCCTGGATAATATTGAAAGGATAACTGAGTTACAAAAATTAAACGAAAATCAGCTACCCATTAGTCTCCTTAGCTACCACACACAGAATAATAATTGCTCATAAAAGTCCTTTACCCTAACCCCAACCTAATCCTTAAATCCTATTGTGTTAGTAGTATTCCTCCAGGATTTCAGGTGCTATTCTACGGGAAACAAAGTGACTATACTTATCCCTACCTTCCCAAGCTTCCTTCATTCTCTTCCACTCTTTGACACTATAGGTCAGCCATTCTCAACCAAGGTTCCATAGAACCATGGGGTTCCTCTACAGGGGTTCCTTGAGCTTAGACTGGTTGACCTCCCATTTATTGGTGACCTTTAGATTTGTAGCCAATTCCATTTGGAATGAAACCAATGCTCGTTTCAGCTTTTTCACCTGTCAGGATGGCATTCTGACCACCATTGTAAAGAGGTCAACTTTCCATTGCCCAGCAATATAGGGTGCATTTTTTTCCAATGAACTCCTATGAATTTAACATGAATTCCTAATGACATCTTTGACATAATGACATCCTAATGACCTATTAGAAATCATCTAATAGGGCCCATACTTGGAAACAGGGGATATATAGTTGATATTTAAGGGGGGGGGTTCATGTACCCTGAAAAAAGTAACAAAAACTTTACACAAAATAGATTTTTCCTGTAAAATTCTAGCTTGACACCACCCTCTCCCAGTAACCTATTTTAAATAAAGGCCAACGGAGACTCAAAGGAAGTGGCAGGAAGTGAAGATAAGCCAAACTTTGACAGGAAACAACGAAATGGTTTTGATATTTTTTTTGCACTGAAGGTAAACTACATGTAAACATTTTTTCTCATTTGAATTGCACAGAAAGTTTAGCCTGAATGTAATCAATCTGATGTAACACTTACACTTGTAAGTGTATCTATACCTAAAGGGTTGTAGTTGTGAAAGCACTCCCGGGTTTTGCTGTCTGTGTCCCTGCTAGCAACATTCACATTTTCTATTTGTCTGGTTGGCCATTATCATTTTAATGGAAGATGATGGATGACCCAAATGTGATGGTTGTCACCTGATCTTAAATAGGGAGAAATCCTGCAACAGGGAGAATTGATTTTTCCATGCTCAAAACGATTACATTGTTTGACTGTCATACCTAAGCCTGCTTGATTTTTTTTTTTTAATTGACTAAAATTACACTGGGGAACAATTTTAAACAAATTTTTTGTTGACTTCAATTTTTAAGCCTGCTGATTCTGAAAGTGCAGTTAGTTGTCTTCTATCACGTCAAGTTTTGTCTCTACCGCTTATATTATTGTGATTACTGTAGCGTTGATTTGTATAGGCTATTCATTTACGCGCAAGACAATGTGGTCAGCGGTTGTACGCTGCTCTATGTAGTGAATAAGCAAAATTTATGATAAGATGCCATGTGGTATACCCATGGTATGACAAGAGCCAAGAGATCATTTCAGTGACTGTTACTTTTGTCTAGTGAAAACTTCTGGATATAACAAGAAAAATAAATGTAACACAGAGTATCCTAGTCTACCATGGGCTATACGCCCAGTGGCTCATTCAGATGAAATCCCAGTGCCGGTTTTCGTTACACTACCCTCTCTTAAAGAACATGAATATGACGATGAACTAGGTGACAACAATGATGAAGAGTTTGAAAATTGAAAAGAACTCTGTTTGTAAGGGATTTGATCAGCATGAGTTGAGTGATTTGGCAGGTGATTTGGGACTATAGAAGAAGGCTTCAGAACTCCTAGCATCAAGACTGCATGAGAAAAAGGAACAAAAGTAACTTACTTTCAAACTAGAGAAATTGCATTTCTGCATACTTTAGAACTGACAGTGGCTTTGTGTATTGCCATAACATACCTGGTTTAATGGAGGAATTGGGAATTCCAATCTATAACTCAACTGAATGGCGACTATTCATCCATAGCTCATACTGGAGCTTAAAGTGTGTCCTCCTTCACAATGGCAATATATTTGGGTCAGACCCAATTGGCCAATCATTTTCTCTTTGTGAAGAATATGCAGAAATAAAGAGAATCATTGGGTCTGAATTATTAAAGCTTTCCAAGGCTGGAGAGGATACACATTCATCAGTGAAGCTGGGCGATCCAGAAAAGCTGAAGAGGATCTGGTCCAGGATTCAAAATATTTGTTAGCAAATAGCAAATGACTTTGAAGAATTCCATTCCAGGTTTTATGGATATCCCGGGTTCACTGATGAAAGTGTATCCGGCGGGATTGGCAGGATTGTCCTAACATTGAACACTCCAGGAAAAGCTATATGCGTAAATGTTTACCTTAACCGCTTAGCCGATTAATTTTTAAATGTTTTGCTGTAAAAAAAATCTCATGGAGTAACAATAAATCCTTTGTATGAACAAAAGAAATTTAAATGAACATTCAAGTTATTGTTTCATTATTTTTTCATTGTATGTAAAATTTGGATGTTTTTTGACAAAAATAGAGGGTAACCTGTATCCAGAAAAACTGGATGTGATAGCAAAAAACTGGGGTCATTTATGAATTCACCACCAAAAAATTAGTAAAAAACAAGTGTAAGATCTAACTCAACAAAAAATGCATTCCCCAGTGTTATTATTAAAAAGATTTAAAAAAATTACCCACATGCATTTTACTTTTTCTTTAATTGCATGAGACATCACATATTTTCCTCAGTTGTTTTATGGGTATGTATAGACATGTTTACAATTTCTAGAATATTATCAAATGATTTTCAATTGGTTTCTGTGGGTTTCTGCAACACACAATTTTCTGTACTATACTTAGGACTGGCTATGATGATATGGCATGCAGACTGAGCACTTGACAAAATAATATCACCAGTAGCAGAAGTCTATGATGATATGAGATCTCTCTCCTTTATCCTATACAGAATAGTAACGGCCAGGTTCCAGGAGATGTGGTTCCTGACCCCATGGATATGAGCCTAGACAAAGCCGAATCTGCCATGATTGCCAAGGAGCTGAAGCACCTCCTGTTGGATGCGGTGCCGTTAACTTGCAACCTTCCCAAGGTTACACTGCCCAACTAAGACAACATTCCTGGAAACCTAATGCTGGCATCTTTGGGACTTAAGCTGGGTGATCGAGTACAGCTTGATGAGAAGGTAACAGCTAAACTCTTTATTTAATAACTGAATAATGAAATTATTAATGAATAAAGAAACAACATGTGGGGGAAGCCAGAAAACAAGGAGCATAGATCTACTTCATAATTACTTATTAATGTCTCTTTGGATTAAAGTTAAGTCAAACTTGAGAACTTAGCAACAATGGCTTTGATTTTTTTTTATATCTGAGTATCTCTTGAGTTCATCTAGACTCCATTGTAAAATGCTTTTGGCTTCATGAAATACTGTAGACATCCAAACTTCGACTTCTTCAACATTTCTCTGCAGATTAATTATGTACACCCCTGATCCACCTTGCTAACCCATCTTCGCTTCAAGCTTTACCCCACAACTAAACCCCAAATCAGTTGGTACGTGAATGACAATTGCCCTGATTTATTAAAGCTCTCCAAGGCTGGAGAGGATACTCTTTTATCAGTGAAGCTGGGTGATCCAGCAAACCTGAAATGGATTAGGTCCAGGATTTAAAACATTTGCTACCAAATGTCTTTGAGGAAATCAATTCCAGGTGTGCTGGGTCACCCATCTTCACTGATAAAAGTGTATCCTCTCCAGCCTTGGAGACCTTTATTAAATTAGGTCCAATGTGCAGATGCACACAAGAGGTGGACAGTAGCTAGATAGTCTTGTAACTGATATATGTCAATTTCTAAAGTTGGAAAAAAACAGTTGTGTCCACTTAGAAACATACCTGTTATATGGGCTGTCCCCAACCAGTACAAAGCAAACCCACCTGAGGTTTCCAACCACATGAGATGGCAAAAGCAAGGAGTCTGCCATTACACTGTAATCAGTAGGTTTGATCATAACCTCCTTATTTATACATCCATTTTTCATTTCTTTTTTTGGCAGGCTGGCACTTTGCGCTTCTGTGGCACCACTGAATTCGCCAGTGGGCAGTGGGTAGGAGTTGAGCTGGATGAGCCAGAGGGAAAGAATGATGGTAGTGTAGGAGGCATTCGATATTTCATTTGTCCCCCCAAACACGGTAAGTGGTCTTCCATTATAAATAAATAAATATATATATATATATATATATATATATATATATATAAATAACTTTTTTCCCTTATCTTGCATTAGTATTTCACAATGTTCTGATGTTCTGGTTTAATAAATATTTGCCTAACTAATTAACTAGCAAATCTGCTTCTGCTGCACTAACAATTCCCAAGTATTGCGAGTTCTCCTCTGATGGACTGCAGAATACCTTCCTCTCTCCCTATATATAAAACATAGGGTGGGAATGCTCTAGATAAAGTCCAGCATGAGAAAACTGCAGCAAACACGGAGATATCAGAAAGTTTGGAGCTCATGGAACTTTGGCTGACCAACAGTTATTTTTCTGTCCTTTGACATTTTGAAAAAGACAACATATGTACATTTGTATTCAATGCAGAAATGTACTTTATATTATTATTCATTTTATTAATAATAATAAACAGGATTTATATAGCGCTAACATTTTACACAGTGATATGTGCTTTTTAACTTTGGCAAAATGTACTCTTAATTGATGCTTAAAATGATCCTGCTTACCATAATATTACTGTTGAAACTGAAAGCTACCATAAAATAATTGAAGTTGGTTTTAAAAAAAATCTCAATATGATGGGTAAGATGTAAAAATACTTTAAATTTGCTGGTATTTTTATGCTTTCTTGACAATATTGTTTTTTATCCTGTAGGTGTCACTCTCCCCGAGGTATATCACTGCAAATTGTAAAGTTATTTAAAACTGCAAAACAAATTGGCTGCTTTAATGGACCAACTGATCCATATATGTTTTGTGGTTAAAAGAATGCTCAAAAATTATTTTATCAACTACTTTTAATGTCAAAGCCCCTGAAAATTGCATGGTGTTTAAAGTTACTTGGGGTTAAAGGGTTGTCCCTTTTTGAGACCAAATCTGTTTGTCCTCCTCAGCTGCCTTTTTTTAGGGTGGATTTATACACCTCTTTAAAAATGTATTATTTAACTATTAAAAAGTCCTATTTTGCACTAAACCTTTTATCTAGTCTTGTTTTCAAAAGGTAATTTAAAGTAAGGCAATTAGTTTTATTATAAAGTGTCCTTCCCTATCTTCAAAACTTGAGAAGTTTGCACTCCATACCTTGAAAATAAAAGGGAACGGAAGGAAAAATAGCAGCTCAGGACTTAAAATTGTTTCCCAAAAGTAATTGTGGATTCTAGTACCATCTGTTACTAATAAAAGTGCAGAGTTTGTTACATGCTTCATTGGCTAACTTCATAGATGTCCTGCAAGATTCTTCACCAGGGAATGTATGCTTAATGTCATATTCACTGCTTTATAAAAGCCTTTTTTACACTGCCATGAGTTTTTAGAGGACTTGCTGGTAAATTTGGTTTATAATAAAAAGATTTAGATATGTGTTTGCAGTGGACCTTTTCTGAATTGGTAATTATTACCAACATTTTTCATTTCTAGGAATATTTGCCTCTGTGACTAAGATCAGCAAAGCCCCCGAGCAGCCTCCGTCCTCTGTCACATCCACACCAAAGACCCCTCGTATGGACTTCTCCAGGGTCACAGGGAAAGGGAGGAAGGAGAAAAAATGTATGTACAAATCACACAGAATCCTGAATAAGACTTTCAGCCTTTTTTTGATTTTTTTCAATACTAGCTGATTACCCGGCGTTGCCCGTGTATTAATTTATTGCAATCTTATATTATAGTCCAAAGAAAGTATGTAAAAATATAAGCAAAAGGCACACTGTGCTGAGCAATACATACACACATACATTTATTGATGCAAATATACCTCTGACATAAACCACAGCATTGTACAAAGATCAGTGGTGCACTCACATGAGTCTGAGTCATATGTATCGCAAATTTGGTTTAAATGTCTGAATGCGTTTTTCGAGTGATGGTGGAACATGCATACATACACACACAAATCCATAAATAGCACTGACATATAGCACAGCGCTGTACAAAGATGTCAGGTGCACTCACATTAGTCTCAGTCATATGTATAGCAAGTTTGATGATGCATTTCCTAGTGATGGTGGAACATAGCAAGTTTGGTTGAAATGGCTCCATGCATTTCATCCAAATATAGCTCTGACATATAGCACAGCACTGTACAAAGATGACAGGTGCACTCACACGAGTCAGTCATATGTATGGCAAGTTTGGTTGAAATGTCTCCATGCGTTTTCAATGATGGTGGAACATACATACATACATACATACATACCGACATACATACACACATACCGAAATACATACATGCACACATACCGACATACATACACACATACATACATACATTCACACATACATACATACAACATACATACACACATACATACATACATTCACACATACATACATACATACATACACACATACATACATACATTCACACATACATACATACATACATACATACACACATACATACATACACACATACATACATACATACATACATACATTCACACATACATACATACATACACACATACATACATACATTCACACATACATACATACATACATACACACATACATACATACATACATACACACATGCATACATACATACAAACATACAGACATACACACATACATACATACATACATTCACACATACATACATACATACATACATATACACACACATACATACATACATACACACATACATACATCCATACATACACACACACATACACACATACATACATACATTCACACATACATACATACATACACACCTTCATACATACACACATACATACATACATACACACATACATACATACATACATACATACATACACACATGCATACATACATACAAACATACAGACATACACACATACATACATACATTCACACATACATACATACACACATACATATACACACACATACATACATACATACACACATACATACATCCATACATACACACATACACACACACATACACACATACATACATACATACATACACACATACATAGATACATACACACACATACACACATACATACATACATTCATACACACATACATACATACATACAATTTTATATATATGGATGGTTATGGTGGTTATGGTAGTACAGTTTGTGTTGGTTTCTTGCAGCAACGCAGAAGAAGTCGGTGAGTGTGGGCAGTTTGGACAAAGAGGGGATGAACATTGACTTGGGGGATCAAGTGCTTGTGGCTGGACAGAAACAAGGAGTGGTGCGCTTCTACGGAAAGACAGATTTCGCTCCAGGTATCAGGATGGGTAGAAGTGATGAGCTTTAAAAATAAATGGTATTTGTTATTATGAAAGGCTATTTAGTGTGTAGCTTGAGTTATATAGTTGAATAGTTAGTCAGGTTGAAAAACGACATCATACCAGAAAACCTGCATATTCTAGATGGAAACCCATGTCCACTGTTAATCCAGAGGAAGGTAAAAATTTACTCCAACAGGGACAGATTTAGGGACAATGAGATATTACCTGGATATCTCCAATCTCTGGTGTCATACCTTTCAAAATGTAATACCCATCTGTGCATCTAGAAATGCATCCAACTTTTTTTAAAAAAAAACAATCTATTAAAAGTGCTAAAAATACTTCCTGAGTATTCTATTCCTGTGGGAAAACTTTATAAGAAAAGTTATATAATAAAAATATAGTATAATGAAGCACATAGGGTTTAGGTAGAGGGTGTTTGGAGCCTTCTGGGACAGGCACAGTGAAAAGAAATTCTGGAGTAAATTCCAGTGCAAAGCAAGTCTAAGAAGACGCCATATATTAAAATGAGCTAATAAGTGTTGAACTAATACTATGAAAAAAGTCACATTCTTTCTGTTTTGCTACAGGATATTGGTTTGGAGTTGAGTTGGAAAAGCCTACAGGAAAACACGATGGCTCAGTGTTTGGTGTTCGATATTTCACCTGTCTCCCAAAATATGGAGTCTTTGCTCCGCCATCAAGAGTTCAGAGGTAAGATTTGGCTTCAGGTTCTGGCATAGCAATTTTGTAGTTTGGCAATGATCACTTTGTCTACTCTTTTTCAATCTAACTTTAAGAAATATAATCACATGGTGGAGCAACAAAGTAAAATACTAACTACACAAGACACACAAAATATCAGCACTCACAGACTGTAGAAAATTGTTACAATTTGGGACAGTACCATTTTTAAGTGCTGCTAAGTGGGCACTATTGAGCTGGAATTGCTACTTCCAATTCTGCTCCTTTGCTATGCTGAATGTCATCACTGTTCAATGTGTTTTAACTGTAAAATGTCCCATTCATTCTTCATATATTTAAATGTAACACTGCTGTAACCATTTCTTCTTCTGCTATCTTGTTATATTTTGGAAGGCTAAATGTAAAAAAGCTCCAGATACTTCTTAGCTGCCTTGTCAAAATTACCCTTTCATAAATTCAAGCTCTGGTATGCACAGAAGTGTTTTTATGTCCCTTCTGGTCTGCTGCCTTCAGACTGGGCATATAGACTTTTAGCTGGACGGTCTGAAAGCAAACAGCTTTTGCTGCCCTATTGACTAAACTTAAAACTTCTTACATGAAATGCTCAGTTGAGGTCCTATAGAGCTCATTTTATAGCAATACAAAAGATTCAGGGTTTTTTTGCATTCTTTCTGCATTAAAAATATGCCAGTAGCTAGAAAACTGTTATTGCATTTTAATTTATAAATATATTCAGTGAGGCTTTAAAGTTAGGTAAGAGCATCACTCTGATTTTGTGTATTACCATTTTATTCTAGGATTGGTGGTCCAAAAGAACCACAAGCGGAAAACAACGGTGTGAAAAAAGTGCATCAAGTGACTAGTAGGTATACAGTTTTTGAGTCATTAGCAGTGCTGTCTGTAGAATAAAAGTGTACAAAGTGTGAAAGGAGGCCAGACAGGATGAGACAAGTGGACATCAAATGCTAAACATTATTATATATGTGACCTAATAACTCTTTTAGACATTAAGAAAACATGGAAATTATAGCAAAGAAAAGATGGCTTGACAAAGAATGCTTATCAAAATACAGTACAGAGTGGCAGAATATATCTATAGAATAGGCATACATTAATACATATTGCATCAACACATATTTTTTACATTTTCAGACAAAGCATGGATATACACACCACAAAAAGTACATTGATGGCTAAATGCTAATAAACACATCAAAAATAAATCCTGCAGGACTAATGCCCAACCACCACAAAATGCATTTTTCCTACATTGCCAAATTGCTGTCCTTGGAGCTTACAAAGGTGTGAGGACCACCCAATGTGACAGCTCTGGGTGCCTGAACAGACAATCACCAATACCGGTTAAGTAGGAATGGAAGTGGGTCTTTGAGAATCAAGTTAAGGCAAATATTGCAATATTATAATACATATAAATAATGTATGATTTTATCTTGTCATCTGTGTTTTTACATAACAGAAATTGTCCAGTTTTACATAAGATGATTTTTTGTTTGTTACATGCAGTGTCACAGCCAAAGCGTAACTTCAACACAGTGCGGACACCGAAAGAGATTGCATCAGAAAACTCTATCTCCAGGTACTGATGCTGACAATATTGGTTCACATATGGATATCTGTACATGTGATGAAGCTCTGTATAAATCCACAGAGACGGGGGTAATCTGATATAGGTGTTCCTATTTGGCTTCAGTGCAAATAATAATATCACATGTAATAAATTCTGTGCACATAAGCATATTAGTTCCCTTGGTTGCTGTGTTGACTGATTGAGACAAATCTAAAATAAGTTGCCCATAGACTTAGTGGACAGTCATACTTGCATTCAAGAATAAATGCAGGCAAATTATACAGGAAGCTGTATTATGCAAATGTTGACCTTTTGAAGAAAAGTCAAGTTTGGCTCCACCCTTTCCACCTCCAAAGCGTTATTATTGGTCCCTTAGTAAAAGGGGTGGTCTTATTGACCAATAGGGAGGTTAGGTTATCCGGGAAGCTGGAAGCTTTATGTATATTCTTAGTCCTTTTGCAGATATGCTGAAGGAAGAACTGTATCTGGGTCTGACATAGAAATGTAGATTTTTCTGTTCATTCTTCTATACAGCCTTGGGAATTGAAAAGAAAAATACGAGTGGCTCCAAAGACACATAGAGCCTGATTTTTTTAAAGTTGTCCAAAGCTGAAGAAGATACACTTTCATCAGTGAACCTGGGTGATCCAGCAAACCCGGAATGGATTTCTTAGCAGTCATTTGCTATTTGTTTGCAAATGTTTCCAATCCTGGATCAGATGCATTTAAGGTTTTCTGGATCACCCAGCTTCATTGATAAAAGTGTATTCTTTCCAGCCACGGAGAGCTTTAATAAATCAGGGCCATAGGCTCCATTGACATATAGGCTACATAAGGCCCTTCTCCTCTTGTTCTCTAATCTTTTTCTTTTAACGTCTCTGCCAATATTCTCACTGTCCTTTCTCTTCTCTCAGGTTGCTGTTCTGCTGCTGGTTTCCCTGGCTGCTGCGTGCTGAGATGCAATCCTAACCTTGTTTCCTGCTAGCCCAGCATCCTGTCACCTGGAGCCACAGACTGTCGCCTCCCTCTGTCTGTGTCTGCATCCCCTGACTCCCCAGTGCCTTGTATAATGTTCCTCTGAGGAAGGGGCCCCTATATGTGTCACTGTCCAAATCAGTGCAGGATAAATCGAGGTGCGGAGGCCAGGTCAATCCAGCCTCATTCTGCTGAAGGTTCACTTTCTTCCGTCTTCTCCTACAGAACCTTCCACCGAGAGGCCAAATAGGCAGGAACCTCCGGCACCGCCTGAGCTTGCCCCAGTTGCCATTTATTCTCTAGGAACACTGGGTTACAGATTTCTTAAAGATGTTTTTGAGGCAAAAAGCAAAGTGCAGTAATTCACAATAACCAGTCCCAAGGTTACAACTGTACTCCAAACTGCAGAATGGAAAATCAGATTGGTTGGTTGTGGGGTGTTGCACCACATCGCTTTTTGAAGTTGATATTAAAAAATATATAAATCACAATACTTCACAATAAAGTACAGATCCCTATTTCTTATTACAACTTTCACCAGCTACCAATTAGTATGACCACCTTATATACAATTACTGTACTATAGCCCCATCAACACCATAAGTAAGTCATACTCCAAACCAACATAGCTTTTATTTTATATATAATACCAGCTTGTTGCTTAAAGTATAAGTTATTAGCTCTCAATTTAAACCAAGATGGTAAATTATATATAGAGTGTGTTGGGGGAAAAGACTTGGTGTTTATACCAGTTATACTCGATACTTTATGAAATGCAGGTTTGCAAATCAGACTTCCATTATGGGAGCAATCAACCACATGAACAGTGTACTTGTCGGACTATATTTTTTTTTTAAAAGCTATGAATTTGTGACCTGGCATGGGTCCATTGCCCATATTTGTGTATATCCCTGTGTAGAAAGCAACAAAGTTTATCTCTTGACTGCAGTGTCTCTAATAACTGTATGTGGCCTATTGTCTCTACTATCCTGGCAAGCCATGCTTCTGGTTAGACCTTTCTCATCATATTCTTGTTCTATGGTGCCTTTATATTTGATCTATGGTTTATCTGTAATCTTGTAGTTCATCTCTATGTCTATATTAATCTCTAGTGATCTCTATTCCAGGCCTGTTGTCTATATTATCTTGGCCTTGTTCTTTCTTGTCTTTGGTCATTGGCATCACTTTCATGCGGCCCCTGGTCTGCTGTCTCAATCATTCCATCTTTGGCCCATTCCACCTTTCAGCTGGTCTCTGATGTTTCCTTGTTGTTTGCCATTTTCTGGTTAGTAATTTCTACATCATCCCACCTTCAATCTGTTTTCACCTTTCCCTGTTCTGTGCTGAAGGATCTTGTCTTTGGTCTATGACGTCTCTGTCATTGCTCAGGTATGGGGTCTCCATCATCCTGCATCTTTACATTAAATCCCTGGTTTTTGAGGTATCAGTGATTTTGTCCTTCATCTGATCTGGTCTATGATGTTTCCATTATCTTATCCTTGTTCTTTGAAGTTTCACAATCTTTTCCTTGGACTGTAATGTCTTCATCATCCTATCCTTGGCTTATTGTCCCTCTATAAAAAGTTTATGTAGTCACTAACACCTTCTCTTTAATGGGTTGTCTTTTTCATCCTGTTTTGGTTGTACATTGTCTCTGCCTTCTTTGTCTTAGTATATATTATTACTTTTGGTATGAATTGTCTCAATCAACTCGGTTCTAGTCTGTTATGTCACTAAAGCTTCATACACATGCTCAAATACATTTGCTGAAAATGGTCATCAGTTTAGAAAAAATTGCTGAGCAAGCAGGCTTCTCTTTGTCATGTTGGATCAGAGAAGAGGAGAAGTAAAGGGTTGTGCAGATGTCAGTAGAGTTAGCAGTGGCGTTGGCTGTAATTGGTGGTTAGTGATTCAACATGGCGGATCAATAACACCCTCCTCCACAACATTAGGAGATAACTGTACATACATTAAATTTTTGTTCATGACAATCACAAATGATCATTTCAGTCAATGAAAGTGTGTACAAAGCTTTATTCTACTTCTTGATGTCTTCATCATTCTCTTACCAATCTGTAATGTCTTAATCTGCCCATACATAAACATGTCAATCATAGGAAAACACAAAAAAACATTTTCCCCTTTTTATTCTGAAATACTGCACTGAAAACATAAATATAGAGAAACTTCACGGTCACTATGGGCTACAGAAACAGTTATCTCTTTAGACATTTCATCCATAAAACATAAATCCCCGGCATCCTGACTTTTTAATGTAATCATCTTGCCAGTCTTTAGTCCAGCAACAATATAGGGCTCGTGTCGACGGCATTTTAGTCAAATGCTGTATTTTTCATTTAAATAATGTTTTAATAGAAAGGACAGCATTTGACCTGCATTGCCTGTGGCTGAAATGTACCTCTAGGACCTGCTGCGTCCAGAGAAATACAGTGCTATGTAGCTTAGACCCATCCTCCAAATTGCTCAGTGCAGCTCAAATAAAGTCATATTTCCAAATGCACATTATTCAATGCCTGTTGACATGAGCCCCAACCCTGCCACCATAAGTCTTCTAATAAAACTGATATATGGCCACATAAAGATAACCTACCTATCCAACCATGGATAATATCATCAGTGCATGCAGCCCCCTCCTCTGTACATAGCATGGGTTACTCTGTGTGCTGTGAGTAATGATTGTTTGTATATTGTGCTAAGTATTAGCTAGCACACACCCATGCAGGGTTCATTCAGAATGTAGGGAGGACCATACACAGTCTAAAGAGTCTACACAGCATTTATATAGTCACACATTATAGTCCCATAGAAAATATAGGAACTGATGTGGAATACTCAGTCTATAGAAAGTAGCAATGATCTGTATATCTATATATATATTGATACAGTGACTACCTGTATACAGATAAACAGTCAAGTATATCATGTGGAGATGTATATGGCGCCTTTATGAGGATGTGTTTTACTATAAGACCCCCCCAGGGGGGGAGCATCACTAAATATGTCATTTAGTGGACCCCACATATTTCCCTTGGAACGTGTTTTGGGGCCCCTTTCTGTATCCCTGTGTAAAATCTTGTGATCTGCCTGTAACTTGTGGTCTTACTAACCCTGTATACGGGACAAATGGATGTACGTCAGATAATAAAATGATTTATCTACTCACCTCTGTGGCCAATTTTTCTACTAATTCTGGTAAGGGATTGTATGGTGAATTTTCAAACAAGATTAACCTCCTTGGCGGTAACCCTGAGTGTGGCTCCGGGTAAAAAAAACATGCTGAAAGCGGTAATCCCCCCACACTCGGGGTAGCTAAAAACATAAAAAAAACACTTACCTGGTTCCATTGGGGTGCTGCCCGTCGGCTCTCATCCTTGAGCCTCGTCCTCTTTTTCTAATCTTCCCCCGGCTAGTGCACTAACGTTCCCCGGGAGTTTCCAGTGGCATTAACAATTAAGATTCAATATATATAGATATTTTTTACATGCTACTGTAAAGTTATATTACAGGTTCAGTATTTTTATGCACCCTTGTTTTAATAGATTTTGGTGTTTTTTTCATTTAAAGTTTATTGTTAAATTTATTAAATATTGGACATATTTTGGTGAGTTATGCCTAAGAATTTTAGGCCTTCAATGTAAAATAAATTTCCATGCAAAACAATGTACTGCTTTTGGCATAAAAATACTGACATATTTAGACCGCCAGGGAGGTTGACAGGGCTTCTCAATTATATAAATTATTAAAAATATATTAAAAGTGGATAGGCCATATTCCGGTTTGTTCCCAGACTGTACAGAAAAAAGAAGGGTTGTTTTGGAGAAGCTTGCATATTTCATAATACATATCCTAATTGATTCATGGTTTAGGTGAAACTTTGTTTCTCTTCATTTTTGGACAATCTTAAAATGTAGGGAAGTGATGGCAACAACTTTCTAAAATGATTATAAAATATTTGTATGTATTTATTATTTACGTAAAATATTATTGTATGTAATAATTTGCATTACTTTAGTAATACCAAAGATAATGCAACTAATGATAATAGTAAGAATAGTAATACTTCACTTAACTGTGAGCTGATCAATGAATCAGAGCCTCCACAGTCCTCGTCAGGCACCATTAGGAAAATGATTATTTTACAAAGGTATTTATATTTTTAAAAAAAATTATAATGGCTCGTGGGATTTAAAGTGATGAGTTTAGTGGTCCATTAAGTCGGAAAGGTTGGCGACCACTGCTCTAAACAGTGCCAAAGGCTCAGATGGTGAGTAGAATCATCAGTCATGTTTCCACCCACATGAAACTCTGTGACTGACAGTGGCATCAAAAGCAAGCAATTGGGAGGTGAAGAGCGCCCACTCAGTGGACCTAAGTGGAGACCGTTGACATAAAGGCACCTGTACTGTATTTTATCATTGTTATCTATTTGCCCACCTTTAGGAAGTGCACATTAACACTTGTTAATTTTATTGCAATAAAACAGGAATTTGAAACATGAGTATATGTTTTTAGGTAAAAATCTCATTATTTCCTATGTGACTGGATCACATGTATAAAATGCAGTTTGTTGTGTTTTAACAAGGAAAATACATAGACCTATTCACACCTATATATGTGCATTATCATAAACATTCATAACTGGTAATGGGCCCTAAATACATGTTGTACTAGCCAGGGGTGCCATTTGAAATGCAATAAGGAAAACTGCAGCCCTAACACACACAGTTTAGATGGATTTGATGTGAAGAAATATACTATATTATATATATATGCTGGATTTCAAAGTGGAAGGTTAACAAAGCAATCCTGAAGCATCCTGATCCCCAGCTAGCCCTCCACTCCAAGTCTACCACCTGTCATTGATCCACAATCCAGTAAGATCTTTATTGTGTAGCCCCTTGGACCTGCACAACCCATCCACAGAAAGTAACCCACCCATCATGCATGTGATGTAGAGCAGTAGTGGCCATCCTTTTCGGACCAGCGGACCACTAAATTTAATGGCTCTGGACGTGGATGCACGGGGAGCCATGTGTCACGCAAAATGGAAGAAACTTCCCCCAGAGTGAAGTCATGATGCCAAAACCCACCCACTTTCCAATCGCCCAACCTGCCCACAACCCGCCCACCCTGAGCCTGCGATCTGTACGGGGGACATGGTCCATGGCTCTGGCCAGCGGGGTTCTTCCCCTGACCCTGCTCGGGGGCGCACTGGCCAGAGCTGCAGACCACCAACATTTTCTCGGTTGGCGACTGCTAATGTAGAGCACCAAACTATATCTATGGGGTAAACTTTTAACTTTGTGCTCTATGATTGATGACTTTCCCAAATGAATAATTTGGGAATCTATTACACTTGTGCAGCCTGATTGGGATACATTGAGAAGATACTTTTCTCTGCAGAGATCTTCATCTATCCTGGACATGTAAGTTGCTGGGGTGAAGGTGACACCATTTTACCATTTTGAGGGTAATTGTTGCCCAGCAGCACCACCATGTTTCTCTCCACAGTAGGATTTGCAAATTGTCTGACCACAAGATGTGAGTCTTTACTGACTGGCACCATTGCTTTATAACTCTTCCCTGTGTATTGAATAGATTTGTTACCCATTGGGTATACTGGTTCCTCCTGCTAACCCCCAAATTACTACATAACACAATGGTGACCTATGGGTCAAAAAGAGAAATAATGACAACCAGGACATAACGCGCTATCCAACCTGCAGTTCTTCAATATTTCTTACAAGCTGGCTTGGTTTTGTTTGTTTCTCTCCTGGGAACCGGTTACTTTACCCACTCTCTATATATAGAGCACTTACACTTATAATGGGCCTGATTTATCAAAGTTCTATAGAAAATAGACTATTATTGGAAAACCTGGGTGACCTACCAATGGATTTAGTCTGGAATTGAAATCATTTGCCAAATAACAAGTCTTCTCCAGTGTTAGAGAAGTTTATTAAATCAGGCCCATTGTATTACACCAACTTTTAAGATCAGCATTTCTCCCCTTCCCTTTGGGTATTTCATGGTCCCCTCATTGTCACTAAACAGGAAGTAAGGACAAATCTCCTAAACAAAGCCACACACAGCTGTAAATTCCTGACAACACCGCTATGAAAATTTTCGTACTGTGTGGTACGTTATCCCATCCCTTTGCGTTTCCATGGGCAGTACTGTTTTCATAACTGCAATGATGAAGCCAGCAAAACAGAATAAAATACTTCCCTTTCTATGCTGCTTGTCCTCATTGGATCCTACAAACAACAGATAACAATATTTTTTAGAAATTACTGTTGTATAGAGCCATTGTGTGTAACAGTGCAGTAAAACAATTAAGTATACAAAGGAAGCACTATATACCAGCCGGAACTGTAGGCAAATATGAGGTCTGTGAGATACAAATCAGCCATCAGTCCTATTTCTATAACTACAACCTTCTCCTCCATTGACGTCTATGGGCTGCTTCACGTACAGCACGTGCTACCCGCCCACAGCGCGCGTCATGATAATCCCCGCCCCTCCATTCGCTAACTGGGTCAGCTCCTGATACCGCCTCTATTCCGATTGGTTTAGCTGTCTGCCGTTCAAACGGTCTTCAGATCCCGGAAGCGGAAGTGTATATCCATGCTCGAGAGGTAATTTGTTTGATGTGAAGCCGACAGGCTAAGTGTGACGGCAGAGGGCTCATGTGGAGATTTAAAGAGAGAATGGTGGTGTTTGTGTTAGTAGAAGATATATATCAGTCATAACATGCAGGAGCAACCAGTGGTCTGCAATGCTGCACTTTGTTTCCTTTTCTGTCAATGGGGCTGACCCGTTCACTTTGCATAGAAGCTGTGTTTACTAATTATGTGCAAGGCGTAACAAAAATGTGTTTCTCTTGCATGTGATTGGGTATTCAAAGTGCACACCATGATGGTATTTACTAAGCTAAGTAATCATACACATTCACTTGCAATTTATCATTAAAGTGAATCCAAACTGGAAAAAAATCCGCAGATCCTACCATCCTACTGGAGATAACCTCCGCTGTGTCCTGCACTGGCCTGGAATTCTCTTTGGACATGGCGCTGAGGAAGCTCTGGGTGCCACCATTTTTGTCTGCCTTCTTCCTTGGTCTGGCTACGTCGTCTGATCTCACACTGCTCAGGCATGAGGTCAGGTGACATAGCAGACACCAGCTCAGGTGAAAAAAGAGAGCCGATCCCACTGCGTGTGCATGAAAATGCATTCATTTCTCCTCAATGTAGGAAAATGCCTCTTCTGCGCATGCCCAAGATCAGGCATGGGCAGCCAGGAGCCTCCCGAGAATCATGACATAGATATCTCAGCAGGCTCTGCGCTCCGCTTCTGTCTTTATTGCTGCCGTGTTCAAGATAGAAGGGAAGAGACTTTCCCCTTTTTACTTTAAAAGGGTTGTGTCTCCTTTTATGTAAAGTAAAAAAATTGCTGATCGGTGCGTTTAAATGGCAAATCCAAGTCCGCTTGCTCATGCCAGGAATGAATAAAGGTCATCCCAACATTGCCAATCAAGATGATCAAAGATCAAAAGGAGGAAAATGGTGCCCTGCTTTGGAAATGTGGATGTAAATATAAAAATTGCAACCAGGCCGGTATTTTATTGCAGAAGAGACAGGTGATGTCCTTTCCGCAAGATAACAATCTTACCTTTCTGATTGCAATTTTTAAATACACTTATCTCTCCCTGTTTCCTCATCTGCCATCTTCATCTGGTCCTCTTCCGGAGTCCCAATCTTCAGCCATCTTGATTGGCCAGACCAGGATGATGTTACTCGCACATGCAAGCAAAAGTTCATTCAGTTCCTGGGGGATTCCAGAATACCCAATATTATAATGCAGCTCAATGTTTTTTTTTTTTTTTTTTTTTTTTAATTGAGAACAGGCAGGTATTTATTATTGCAGCTGGGACATCACGTGTACCTTCTACAATAAAGGACCAGCCTGGTTGCAGCTTTTTATTTCTAGAGTTTACTTCCACATTTAACAGACTTTCTGTTAAAATCGAATGGTCTGCTTACTTTCCCTGCACCCCTTTCTTTACCTGAACAACAAAGCATTAACAGTAGCATTATACTTTGGTCCCATCTGCCACCCATGGCAAGAATAGCGTCACTGTACCTCCGGGAAGATTACTGCAGAGCAGCCAGAAAAGAAACTCTTGCTATAGACTGCAGTAAATTGTAGCATTTTCTTGCATTTTTTGATTTTTGCACAGTATGTATTTGCAAAGTATGCACGTGGAAATGGCGCAGTCGTTTTGCAGCACTAGGTCCCAGGTTCTAATCTTGGCCAGGACACTATCTGCATGGCGTTTGCATGTTCCCCCCGTGTTTGTGTTGGTTTCTTCCAGGTACTCTGGATTCCTCACACATTCCAAAAACATGCAGGTAGAATGGCTTCCCTCAAAAATTGACCTTAGACTGTATTAATGACATATGATTGAGATAGGGAAATTAGAATGTGAGCTTCTTTGAGGGACAGCTAGTGACATAACTATGTTTACTGTACAGTGCCGCATAATATGTTGGAACTATATAAAAACTTTATAATAATAATATGTGCTGTGTTGCTGTTAAAATGCACCTTCTCAGTAAAGCCCCACTGACTTCTATGAAGCTGTCCTCCTGCTCTATAGAAGTTAATGGGACAGGCATCATGCTTGATTAAACAATGAGATGAGGATGAAGTCACTAGCAAGCACTAAGAGTAAGGCTGGTCGTTCGGACGACGGGCACTGTACACACGCCAGATACTCGTCAGATATCGGCCCTGAGCCATTGGACGTGTGTACGTAGCCTAAGCATGACTGCATTAAGGGAGAGGGTGGGTTACTTTAGGTCAGGTCAGGGCAGGGACACAAGATAACCGTATATTGTTTAAAAATAAAGTTATCTTTCAATTGTTTTCAAATGTTTGTTTATTAGCAGCGTTTATACATTCAAATTGATATATATTGTAAGAATATACTCAGGAACTATGGGAAATGTCCTGCCCTCCAAGATTTGGTCACATGATTAATTAAAAACCCAGCAGCAAAAAGTCACTGGGGACATCATCAACACATTCCCATTGCTAACCTCTTCTTGTACATGCATGTTTACTGGCTGTTATGCAAACTCTGTGGCTGTAATAGTTTCCAAGTTGCTCACCCAGAACAAATGTGCAGAGAAAAAAAGACCCTATCAGCCTTCTTGTCAAGTGTCAGTGACCCAAGTACTGAAATAGGAGAGTCCAAATAACAGCCATGTCACCAGGATTTTGAGATGTGGAGGCACCAGTGTCGGCCTCTATGTTTCTTGTTTGAAAGATTTCCTACCTATAAATCACTCATGTGGGCTGGCAGTGATTATGTCTACAAAAAAAAATATATAGTTGCCTGCTTGTCGTGTTCACCCTCTTAGTTTAAGTCGCTGACCCAGAAGAACTATACAGATGAGGACCTATGACTTGTCTGTCTCTTCTAAGGCTATGTACACAAGTCAGTTAAATTTCACCCAAGTCAGATAAATACTAACAGTTGGGCTCATGTTGGCCAAGAACCTGACGTGTGTACAGGGGTCACCCGATGTCCTTCATGGACAGATCCATGAGCGACCACAATAGAAGTGACCCATGTTTTATAAATATGTGTATCATTGAATCAATGATGATTTGATTGTTTGCTGTTGCTTCTACCTAAATTGTTCACATATTGCTCCCTGTGTGACCACCGATTGTGCAGTCAGAATGTATTATGTGGTGAGTGTTAAACATATTTCAACTGCTCGTTTTTCCCAAACAGAAATCCCAAATCCAATATCTTCTTTTTTTTATTTTTTTTTTTTTATCTGAAATCTTTTAGAAGCAGAGAAGATGCAATCCACCCTCACAACAGCAGATCTAGAGACTTATCTTATAAACCAGGTACACATACGTTTAACATGCAATAACCGTTTACAGAACTTTTTTTTCTACATAAATAACCATTGGGACACTGGGGGCTCTATTTTTAGGAAATGGTGAATCTGACTTTCCCTTAAACATTCCCCGGTGGAAATCTTTCAGGTCAGTGTGTTTCAATAGTAGTAATTGATTCTCACCAGGGAATGTTTGAGGAAATGCGAGACTCCCTGTTTTTTAAATAGAGCCCTAGGTGTGCTTCTTCAGAGATGTACCCGATGGATAAACAGACGGATGGATTAGGGGCCAGTAAGGGCCCAGTTACCTGTGCCCTCTCCGATTACTACATTACAAGACTGACAAGCTTAATGTTGAATAAAGCATAGCCAAAAAGTGCCCATACACAATCTCCTTTTTTTTTCTTTCACACATGAAAGACAAGAAAGAGTCTTGGGGACCCCATGGGTGTTTTTTTTATTCTACTTGGATTATGTTATGCACGGTAACCCTTACAAGTGATGTAAAACCTATTTGGTAATTTTATGGTAAATTGCTGCCTGATTATGTTTTTCTCCTTTTTCCCAAGGCTCCTCGTGCTGCTTATTACATCCCTGACTACATAACAGAAGCTGAAGAGGAGTACTTGCTCCGTCAGGTATGATGAACTCCACAGGGAGATCTTATGCTATTATCTTGGTGCCAGATATCACAGGGCACCTTAAGAGAAGGAGTCCATTCCCAGACATGTCAGAGCTGTTTTGCTGGGCCAAAGAGACCTACATGATATTAGAAGGGCATTTTAAAGCGTTGGCTGATCATTGTTTACATACTGTAAATCAGCTACCTGCCTATTATTATTATTATTAATATTACACAGTATTTATAAAGTGCCAACATATTACGCAGCGCTTTACAAAGTCCATAGTCATGTTGCTAGCTGTCTCTCAAATGGGCTCACAATCTAATGTCCCTACCATAGTCTTATGTCATTACCACAGTCTAAGGTAAATTTTGGGGGGAAGAAAATTAACCTAGCTGCATGTTTTTGGAATGTGGAAGGAAATGTGTCCTGGCTGAGATTCGAACCTAGAACCTAGTGCCGCAAAGGCCAGAGTGCTAACCTCTAAGGGTAATATTGTGTAGGTAAGCTGCCAAAATAGCTCTGACCCACCAAGGCATATTCCCTGTGGGACCTTGGAAGGTGCCCTGTTGTATTTAGCACCTTAGCCCTGTTGTATCTAGGCCTTAGCAGCAGATCATTTAAAGTGGAAGTAAACCCAAAACTAACCCAAAACAATAAAATCACACTTACCTTTAATCCCGCAGACCAGTCTGTCCATTGGGAGGTTTCTTCCATTGAGTCCCGCTTCGTCACGGTACCTATCTTCGGCCCGACGCAGAGGGAGAGCAGGGGGCCCCCATCTTTTCCTCGCTTCTTCAACATTCTTCTTCCTATGTCACCCAACCTCGCACTGTGCAGGCACAAGATAGAGTGACGTAGATTGGGAAAAAACTTGCAGATTTTTTTACCTATTGATCAAAGGGCTCCTTCATCACATGCCCGTGATGCTTGGGCATGCACAGAAGAAGCAGCCAAGAGCCTCTGCGCTCCTTGGCGATCGAAAATTAAATGGGCAGTGCTGCACCCTATTTTTTTTTTCCTAAAAAAAAAAAAAAGGGTGTTGCATTTAAAAAAAAACGCAAACAAAATGTTTACTTTAAATAAAAGGATTGTCTACCCTTTTATGTAAAGTAAAAATTCTAAGTTTAGGTATGCTTTCAGTCAAACCGCTTTCTTCCCAAAATGCATACTGCTGCCATATCTTCTGCAGGTAGGTGACTCACCCACACTTGGCCCTCTATATTGCTTAATGCTCTAGTTCTGACACTCATGTGCCCATAGTAGACTCTTTTGACAGTGAACAGGGATCAGGTTAGCAATCTAAATAGTCTGCAGCTTCACTTCTTCCCTGAACCACTTTTGATAGGTACTAAACAGTGGATACCAGAAAAAAACACACAAGATCTGCTATGGTCATTCTCTGACCCATCTGCCTTGCTATCACAATTTGACCCTGAAAGGCATTGTTCTGCTTTGAACAAGTCGACTTTAAGAACTGACTGACTTCAATTGCTTCCTAATTAAAAACCAACCCCTGACATATTCATGCCTACTCTATGTATATATTTTTTTCTAATGAAAAGTGTTAAGTAATGTTGGAAGCCCAATAAGGACAAACAAAAAAACTAAAGGACTAGTTTTATCAGGAATTCAACACAAAAGTTAGTTCATTTAGTACTTCTTAGGCACAATTACAATTTCTAGGTGTTCCTAACAACCATTTCTTCTGGTTGTTTGATATCCAGTTTTCCTTGTAATTTGCTTTTAGGTCTACAATGCTCCAAAGCCAAAATGGACACAGTTGTCTGGAAGGAAATTGCAGAACTGGGGTGAGTAATGTAACTTCTCCTGCATTTCTGTATTTCAACTCAACAATATTAAAAAGACAAAATAACAATTGTAGTAATGGGAAAACTGTAATAACTACATAGTGATATGCAACTACATTTTACATAGCTCATCACATGAATGAAGGAGTCTGTTTTCTAAAGCAGTGGCCGACAACCTTTTTGGACCTACAGACCACTCAATTCATGTGCTCCAGATCGCGCATGCGTGGGGAGCCGTGTGTCACTCAAAGGGGAAGAAACGCCCTCCTTAGTGATGTCATGATGCCAGAAACCATTCCCATGCGATGGGAGAAGTGATGAGTTGTGTCCAGAGACACAACCC
>NC_092871.1:16799471-16875791 GCF_032062135.1 Pyxicephalus adspersus
TCCTATGGAATCTGAGCACACACAAGTGAATGATAGCTCTGATGATATTGGCACCCATCCTGCAGAGCTACTTAGTTGGTCATTTGGCTTTATATGCTGGCTTCAGGTCATGTGACCAAGCAACTGGTTTTCCAGCTCAAACACAGGTTTTCTTTGAGTTTACAATCTGTAAACTGCCATCCTCATGAATTGTAATCTCCATGAGTAATCTAATGAAACCAAAATAATATTACATATAAAGTGCTTTAATCCATTGTGTGTATGACTTCCAACACCATGCTTGACCTTCCCCATTTTGTGTTTTGTTCCACTGTTTAATACTTGCCATGCAGCCTCATGAGGATGGCCCCCTCTACTATCCCACTGTGACAACCATCAGTTTAGGGTCACACACAGTTCTGGACTTCTACCTGCCCCTGGATAGAGGACACGCAGAGGAGGAAGACCAGGTAAAGACTGGAAAAATGTTTTTCATTCTGTTAGTTGCACTGACACACAAAAGTCCACAAAAAATTATTGGCACATGTTCCTGAAGCACTATTTATAACTGTTTTAGTCAACCTTATGGTTGATTCTAGTCTTTTGGCTCAAAATAGAATACAATAACAAAAACGTAAACAATTCTAGGGTTTTTATATGAGGGAGACAGGAAGATACAAACAGCATTAAAAAATCTCAACACAATCAGGATTTCTCAGCCTTCACATTTGCATTACAAAGACATTGTCACTCACTAAAACAAAATTGCATGTAAAAGCAAGGAAAAAAATAACTTAAATGTTTACTTGGAATGTTTTCTTCATTTAGTATTTACATATAATGTGCTGATTATCTTGCTTGAAAAACTCACCTGTTAATTGGCTAGCACAAGTCCCTCTGTGCAAGTCATAGCCCCTCCTCTAAAGTGTCTAATACTTTTTTGCTGGCCTAGCTCCTTCAGGCATACTTCCCTACCTAACATTTTTGTAGCTGCCTGGGGGAGGAATGAAGTGAAATATTATAGAGTGTTTATTCAGTCTGCTGGGGCTGCTGACTTCCCATACAAATTGGCTGTGCCCAGCAGTGGTCCCATAGCTTTTAATGTCTACACAAGGAAGGCTTTTATAAGTAAAGAACATGCACAAAATATCATAAATATAATCCTTTGAACAAATTGTTGAAATTAGAAGTCTAGCAACAAGATCTCTTTTTTTCAAAATACTTGATATGGGGATCATATATCTCTCCCCTTCCTCCCACATGACAGCTTTATTGCTTGGCTGTCAGACATCCATCACTATCACACTGGGGCATAGGGTAAGGCCTTTTCTTTTGCACCGTAAAAAGTGCTGTTTTCCTTTAATATTAATATATTTATTATTATTATTATTTAAAAAATGATTTATATAGCGCCAACATATTACGCAGTGCTAAAAAATTAAAATTTGGTTGCAAATGACAGACATATAGACAGTGACACAGGAGGTGGAGAGGATTTTTTTCCACTGCCTTTTTTGTATATTCTTTATTATGATATTTACTGGTAATAATGGCCTTCAGGAACTTGTAGTAGCACGAGAGTTACCTATAGGCCAATTTCTATGTTTGAGTACCTCTAGCTCTTTTTTGTGTTCCAGGTTCCAATAACAGAAGAACAGAGATATGTTCTGTCCCTCTTGCTGGAACCAAGAAGTCTTTTTATTCTTCGTGAAGATTTGTATAAAAATTACCTGCATGGAATTCACCCGTATACCGAAGACAAACTCGGCAACAGAGTGGTCAATCTAGAAAAGTGTGTGGCACAGACTGACGAGACTCTGGACAGAGGGACACGAGTGTCACTGACTATCAGATACGTCCCCAAAGTACTAAAAACAGCACTTTTTCTGGGGAAAGGGAAATAAACAGTGGAGATGTTCATCCTTAGAACTGAGATGCGATAACTGGTCTTGGATGGTGCCTGGGTGGACATCCCCCATACAAGCAGAGAAGAAGCCATGTGAAGCCTTTGCATTGAGGAATTCCGTGATATGGATTGGTTTAGACAGCAAGTTGGAAACTATGGCACACAATCGGATGACTATATTAACTTTACTGGAGCATATCACCCAATACAAACACATGCATCCACCAGTTGGGACAATTATTTACCTGCTTTAAGTGCTGCTTGTGTCAGTGTGTGAACTTACATTATTGTGCGTTATTTAATTACCGCCTGTGTCCATAATAGGTAGCTTCACCCACACTGAACCTGATTTATTAAAGCTGTCCAAGGCTGGAGAGAATACACTTTAATCAGTGAAGCTGGGTGATCCAGCAAACCTCAAATGGATCTGGTTTTTCTGTACACTTCACTTGCAAACAACTGTGTTATGCATAAAGAAAGATGAATGCTGGTATCCCTTTGTTTCCTACAGACACAGATCTCTACACCCTCTAGGTGGTCATGTGCATACTATAGGTGTTTATTCTGAAGTACAGGTGAAGGGAAACACATGTGGATAACACTTTGCTGCTCAGTCCCTTGTTTTGCTCTCTGCAAGGAATTTGTGTGTTCTCCCCATGTTTGGGTTTCCTCCCACATCCAAAAAACATGCAGTTCGCTTAGTTGGTATCCCCTCACAATTGGCTTTACACTGTGTAATGTTAAATGACTATGGTAGGGGCAGCTTCAGATTCAAGGTGAGCATTACATCAAAAGTTGAGACATGCGGCTAGCACTATGGTCAGTAATGTTTGCCCATATGTTCTTATTCATAACAGCTTTCCAACAAGTTATGAGCATGACAAGATTTAAATATATATTGTATGTTCTTTGTAAAGAAATAAAATCCATCAGACAATAGCTTGCCAAGATTACAGGTTGTTATATTTTTGTATATTTTGTACTTGAACACTGCTCACAATGTACTTCCTTATTTTGGATCATTTTACAAACCTGTTTATTTCGAATGCTATTCTCTGCCTATTGTTTGACTCAAATAATATTTCTGTGTGAGTCATAGCAATATGTGACATTCGTAGATTGTCCTTGAGGAAAACACTTGTAAGTTGCCTTGTTTATGACTCCTGAAAATGCTAGTTGTCTGGCTGGCATTCTGACCATTTGGCCATTTGGCTTACAAACAAGTGTGTATATATATATATATATATATATATATATATATATATATATATATATATATATACACACACACCTGAAATGTCTTTCAAGGAAGGCTTTGTGGGTATTCTATATGAAAAAAGAAAAAGGATGGTTTGAAGCAGCAAAAAAAAACCTGTCCCTATGTTACTTCACATTTCTTACAGTATTATTTTTCAGGTAATAGTCTGTCTAGTCACCACACAATGTGGCTGATTTACTATAGGAACTTGAGCAGTGTACACATGTTCAATATTTGTTGCTGAAAACTATCTTTTGTGATCATTTCCAACAACAAAGGGTGACAGGTGAATGAACAAGGACTGTTCTATTATATGGAGAGGGGAAGAGAACAAGTGGCACCCCATTGTACTCTTCTCCCTGTACATATGCACAACCGCTGTACATGTCAGATTCTCACCCGAGCCTGATTATATCAGGTGAGAATCATCTGACGTGTGTACATAGCCTTAGGCCATTTTCTTAGCAAGGTGAGACATAACTCGGCAAGGGATCTTTCATTTAGCTAAGTAAAAGTAGTGAGAATTCACAATGCTGAAATGCCCAATCGAATGTCAAGAAATCATTTTGCCTAAGTATGATCAGCCAACAGAGCTTCCCTTCACTAAGCTAAGTGAATTGTCCCTTGTGGTGTGATAATTCACTTTCCAAAGTGAACAGCTTTAACGATCCGAGTATCTGGGGATGTCAGGTATGTAGGGAATTGTGGTCTGATTGAACTTAAAGCCCCGGGAAAAAAAACCCCCTTCCTCTCTATGTTTTAAAAATAATTTTTGTAAACCTCCAATTTCCTACCTAAATCTTTGGTTTCATGACAGGGCTGGGTGCAGAAGGACATTTACCTCCCTGTAGGGCTGGGGACCTCGAATGGATACACTTCACCAATCAGACACTGAGCCAAGAAGGAGTCAGTGGGACTTGCTGGGCATTGTACAAGGTACCCACTTTCAGTAATCTTCTTGTGGCTTTGATATGAAGATGATGCTGGAAGATGTACAAAGATGTGCAACAATAAACCATGTCATTTAAGGACTACAACTTTAACAATGAAGCCTCAGGCCACACTTTCCATGTTCTATTTTCTTTAACCTACAGAATTTTGTCTTGTACCATGACATGGCTGGTTGGTTGGGTTTCCACCATCCCCTGAAGGGTTATGCCCATTGGCTTCCACAAGTGTCCATCATAATCCTCACCAGGTACCGGAGCATTCCAGCATGATGCCATACTGAAAGACAGACAAAGGACTGGTTACCTAATCCTTCAAGAGTCGATAAAGTTACTTCCATTTACCAGTAACCATTACCGAAAGAGGCATTATGGGGGATCTTGTGACAACCGATTCAGGTACGTTTTTATGGGTTTTAGTGGCTTAAAAAGTGAGGGCAGGTGGGCTGGTAAAATAGTTTTGGGGCTTGTAAGCAGAACTCTAGACGTAAATACCAATTTCTCCATCCCTGGCTGATGGACAGTATAATGGTCATTTTACCAGGGTACGGTTTAGAAATAATAACCTCACCCCATGGTCTTGTAACAGCTGGTGGTTTAATCCTCCATGCCGTAGCAGGAGCGCTCCTACGTCAGCAAGCACAAAGCAGGACCTGTAGTGTCTGCTTGTCCTGCATTGTACTTGATGATGTCATCGAGAGGGGTGGTGATGAGACCAACATGAAAGCATAATGGGGGAACTGACCATCATGACCAAAGGGAGTTTTACTAGACCATTAATTCTTGCTTATATTCCTTTGCAATGGATCATCTAATAGAATCGGCATATTGTGCGTCACACAGATAATTTTATTTTTCCCAAAAAGGCCTTTAAACTGAGAGCACTTTGTCAGTATAAGTAGCATTGCATGTAAATGAGAAAAAACAAGGTATTATACATATAAATAGATATACATATATACATAAATATACATATAAATATTTTTTGCTACTATGCAAATTCCATTTAAACCATATCCCGTAGGGATTAATAATACCCTATGGAAAATACATGCAGTTGCAACAAAAAACATGTAAAAAAAATCAAAATCTAAAAATGTATATTAAACCAACTTTCAACAAAAATGTGTGAATGGTTTCTGATACACCTGTGTGTTTTAACCCTAGGCATGGCTTTCCACACCTGCAGGGGTTAAGTTCTATGTTTGCACGAGCTGCGGTCTGGATGCGTGTAAGCGACTGGATTCTCCTTTTACCTGGGGACAGGTAACCTGAGTGTGTGCCTCCTTTGTAGGTGTGCCCTTGTCTGCCCCTCCCAGGAGAGTGACTGCCCCAGTAATGTCAGCAAGACAGTCATCCGAAAGCATCTAATGGTGTGGATCTCCGCAGGGCTCCAGGCTTCAAGGTAGGATTATATAAAAGTCACACTGCCAACCTGCTGTTACATCTATTAGAGAAATAAGGGAACAACTAGTTTCAGGGTGATATAATCATATCCCTTTATACATCACAGGTGACACCTGGCCTTATATAGCAGATCTGGTCACATAGGGGTCTATTTATTAAGCAATGACATTCATCAAAACTTTCACTGGTGGACAATCAATTGAAATATATGGACCTGGACTTTTCTCCACCAGACGATGCTTTATACTGTAAATAAATTCCATAGAAGCAGTTATATCACTCTGTACATCAATGCTAAGACCGTGCTTGATTCCAAAACCAGTACTTGGTACTAGTACCTCAAACTTATTATTCTTTAAATATCCACAACTAAATAAGTACACTATATAACAAAAATATGTATATAGTGTACTTTACTATATACTTCAATATAAATAGGGCTGTGCAGGTGCCTGGAGGATCGATAAATATAATGTCTTACTGGACCAGCGGTTGTGGTGTAGCTAGGACCCTACTTTTAGAGGACAGCAGAGCATCCAGGTGTCTTCTCACCTGTGTTATTGTGTTATAAGATTACTTCTGTGCATTTACACTGCAAGCCTATGGGTCTTGCTTAAACTTTTCTAGTGCAACAACACAATTTCTTTTATTCTTTAGTGTTTGATCTATGGGTCTTGCTGCTTGCTTAGACATTTAAAGTGCCCTTTTCATCTACAACAGCTTGAGCATGGGAAACACTCAATCACTAATCTTAAAGTAGAAGGGGTATTGACTTTGGGGGAAGGGGAAGCATAGGTGGAAATAGAAATTGGAGGTTTCAGGTAGGGTAGGCATGTTGGGTGATGGGGGAACCATGGCATATGTTAATGCAGGAGTAGTGCATAAAGTTTCTGGGAGCCCCGGGAGTAGTGGATTTGGTGTTGGCACCTAGAGACCCCAGGAGTAGTAGATATGGTGTTGGCAGCAAGCACCAGGGTCCATGTGTTTGACAGTCTGCCGCAACTGTTTTTGGTCCAGGAGAAGTGGAGCTGGTAAACATTATTACATAGTATACAATTCTACACAGCAGTTCTCTGGGGTGCAGCAAAGTAGTGATATCACCACATGATATGGACCGGTTCGATTTTTGACACAGATTGATATGTAAACTCGCTGAAGACCCAGCCTGCTGGCTTTACTTGAAAGGGACATGTTTTGCTTGATTCATTGGGCATATTGTTGGTATATCCAGAATATCATTAAGCATTCATCATATCCTGTACTGTTTATTTGTTATTACAATCATTACAATATCACAGATATGTTTACTTTGCTTCCATGGGTGCTTTACTTATAGCATAACAAACACTTTAATTAATTCTGAATTCATAGGAATTTTTATGTGGGTTTTCTTTTTTTTAATACTGAGATTGTAGATGTACAGACAAACTTTTATAAGTTTGTAACAGTTTTTTTGTACTCTGTGTCCCCCCAGTGAGAGATATTTAGCCATTTATTTGTACTGGTGACCATTGTCAACAAAGCAGAATGTAAGGATAAAATGCAATGATCTGTTCTTGGTACTACACAGTAATTGTACCTCGCTGCTTCCCTGTCTGTCCATGCGGATCTATCAATCTAATCAGTGACTCAATTGTAACTTCAGGCCAATCTTTATTTCATTGTGCTCCTAAAAACAATACTTATTCTGTGTGTGACTAACAACGTGGCTAATGGGTTTTATTTTAGTATTCAATGATCAGGAATGCTGAGCAGCTTCCCTGATCTATAGATACAGCCACCGCAGTGGGAATCTTCAAATCTGTCCTGCATTGTAAATCTATATGTATGAATATTGGAACTCAAGATGAATTTATTATTATTGATGTTATTATTAGTAAACAGGATTTATACAGCGCCAACATATTACGCAGCGCTGTACATTATATAGGGGTTGCAAATGACAGACAAATACAGACAGTGACACAGGAGGTGGAGAGGACTCTGCCCCGAAGAGCTTAAAATCTAAGAGGTAGGGGATGTAACACACAATAGAATGGACAATGACAATAGGATGAATAACTGTGATTGTCTTAGGCGAAAATCTAGCATGTGTATAGTAGTCCCTCACCACCAATCTTCAATCCCTCCTGGAGGATCAATGACTGACCAAGCTGGTTTGACCCTTTTCAATAATGGAAGTGCTGCTTGCTTGTTCTCCTCCCTCTCCTTTCTATTGAACAGTACATTGCTATGTATAGAGTGCTTGTTCATTCTCCTGTTACTGGAAACAAACTGAGTATGATCATTTTCAGTGGCAGAAATCTATATAGGGTTTTGTAGGGCCAAGATGCCAAAGGCTGCCCACAACCCAGAGCATTGAAAAGAGGAGCACCAACTGCATGGGGGGGGGAAGAATAGGATAACCAAAATTTACATTTTACTGGTACCCTAAGCAAAAATGAGCACTTATTCCATGCAATGCCAGAGAAGCCTCTACTGCAAGGGCGATTTATCATTTACCTGTATTGTCTAACTTTAGTCTTCTTAGTAGATCAGGTCCACACCATAGCTAAGAGACACCTATGGGTCCATAACATCACCCAGTGCCTCTGTGGTCCGTAGATGTTAAGTAAGATGGCAGCTTGCCAGTTTATCCAGCGTGCAGCTAAATTACATCTCCTAAAGAAACAAGCGCTTGTAAAATATCACATCCTGTTTATTTGTATTTTCATCATCTCTATGGTAATTCTTCTTTTACCTGCTAATTACGGTACAGGAAAAGCTGTTGGTCAATCTACAGCAATGATCCTGCTGTTATAATGGATCTTTGTGTACATCCTGCACCTCTCATCTCCCATCTAGAGCAGCTGACCCACAATGTAAATATTTACCATGGCTCTGTGCTTTGATATCAAACAGCGATAGGAACCCTGACTGAGCCATGTTTATGTAAGGAAGACAATATGCACGGTATGAACACGGTATAAGAGCTGCAGGGTATCTATAACTAATTACTAAAATCACATATAAGCTTTAACATGTTAATGCAATTTCAAAAGTTGTTCTTCATGTTTAACATGTGCAGCTTTCATGGGTTATGTAAAAAAAAATCCCCCCCTTTCCTCCAGACTGCAAGGGTTATATGCTTATTTAGTCTAATGGTTTTTGGTCTAATGGTTGTGAACGGACCCTGACTGATCTCACATACAATGTAGGACTATTGGACCTGCATTGTATGAGATGATTTCAGATGGCCAGCAAATGGTGGAGCAACAAAGAAAAGCTCAGAGCAGTCATACGGCATGGAGGAAGCCTGTTGGTGTGAGGAATAACCTGACCGACCATGCACACAATAGATTGTGAACAGATCAGCCAAGACGGTCGTTCGTTTCCAGCGACTTTCCTCGTTCATCAGCGTCTTTGTCCACTTTTTTTGTTCCTGATTATCGACCGATCGGTCGTCAATCGTTCATTTCCAATGTCAATTATTGCACGAGTATGTAGCCTAAGGTAATCATTATAACCCCAGACAAATCAAGCATTTAGGAATTGTAGTGGGGGAAGGGGACATTGCAAGGTTCAGCTTTAAAGCTTAATGACCTGCCGGTTTCACAATCAGGCAGGTCATTATTGCAGAAAGAGACAAGTGATGTGCCTTTTAAAATAATCGCTCCTACCGGCCTGATCACTCTGGGTTTCTGTAAAAACAGAAAAAATGTAAATTGTCTACAATACACAGATTAGGGAAAAACTACTTTTAATTGGGATATGGGAAACTGTAGCAAGGCAGTCATATTAGCAGCCACAGGACTTGAATCTGGAATCTTTTCAAGTCTTTTGCAAGCCTAAAACCTGGCATCTATTTTTAGAATTCAAAGGTAAAAAGTTTACCTAAAGTTGCACAAAGACTGGCGAGGCCGGTCTGATGACAATGCATTTTCCAACCGGCCTTAGGCACAAAGATAGGCTTCCAGCCACACAAATATGGCACCCCAGCTCATATATGAGATATGTTTGATGCTAAGGATGGAAGGTTAGAGACAAGTGGCTCTGGAATCCATTTCTGGAGCTGCTTGTCTACAACAGCAAATTTTCTAACGTGTACAATCAATATTTCTGCGGACAGCCACCAACTAGTAGGATTGTCTTCCAACTTGGCCAAAAATTCCTTTACTCGACAATTGTCATCTCATTACAGACAACCTGCTAATATCCTTCTGTGTGCCTTTCTGATAAAAGTTTTACTTTGTAACTAAGGGCTTGATTTCTATATATCAGGCAAAAGACACTCCGTTGCTGTACGTCTAATCAACTACAAACATTGGTCCCTTTACCCGAGTACTCATTTTTTTTTTCATTCATCCTAATGTTTAAAAATAGCCATTGGAATCATGGATTGGCCAGAGGAAAGACTAATTTATTATAAACTCTTATGGTAGTGAATATACAGGTCTGTAGGGAAGACTTTTTGGGAGATTGGGGGGATCTACTATCAAAAGAAGAGGTCCTACTACTGAACCCTGGTGGTGCACAATCAACATTGACCTTACTCTGGTACAAAAGTTTTATTATAGAGGAACTCCAGCCTTTCCAAGTTCTAGACACCCACCTGCCTTGTCATAGTGTTGTGCCAAGTACCTGAATGGCCAACAACCAAGAGCTGTCGCATGGCTGGCCAAGTAAGGGCTTGCTCAGCCTAGAGTAATTATATTCCCGAATTGTGAAATTTGCACAGAACTTTAGGGGTTGCCCTGGCTGTTGATCAGGGGGTGGGTGCATTGCAGGAAAAGAAATGATAGATCATTTATCATACCCAAGGTACACTAGACCTGTTACTTAGTATTGGCAAAGTACAATCCCACTTAGGTCTGGCTTGAGATATTAGGGATTAAAATAATAATACAGGACTTAGTTATAACATTACCATACCAAGGTGCTTGACTTTTAAGTACATATACACAACACGGGTGTGACCCTATTTATAAATGTAAATGATAATTAGCATACCCCAGCTAAGATAATGAACGGTAAACCATTATTTGAAGGAGGCTTTGTGTTTGTTTGGACTAATGTCTTGAAATATGCTTTGTAAACTCTTTTGCCAAAGTAAAATATGAAACGACAAGAGAAATTGGCAGCCAGTTTAAAACCCAACCCTACCTTTGAGCTCTGTTTTTGCTAGTAAAGGTTGTTGAAGTTAAAGGTGAATCTACAACATAAAGGGACAGTACATTTTATTAGCTGGTAAATGTTTGTTGGTCTGTTTGTATTTTGCATAAAGTAATCAGTAAGTCAGAGAAAATTTACAGTTGTAGTTACAGGAATTAACCAATCAGTATTGATCGATGAATCTGATTTTTGTAAGGGGGTCTAATTGGTATCAAGGGAGTTACTACCAATATAAATTTATATTGACCTGACAATTTTTTTTTAAATCAATATTCATTCCATTTTGTCTTATATTCTATGTACATGCTTCCTAATCAGATGTTCTAGAGCCATATGCAGTCCTCATTGTCCTCCAGAGTCCTTTGACGAGGTCCTCACCAGCTGCCCTGTACCCCTTTGGCAACTCTAGGGGTTTAGGCCATTGACGTAACCTGTAATGGATTTCTTAAAAATCATTTTCTATTAGTTGGCAAATGTTTTTAATCCTGGACCAGATCTATTCCAGGTTTGCTGGATCACCCAGGTTCTTCTTTGATAGTCTATCTTATGCAATCTTGGAGAACTTCACTAAATCAGGCCAATACCGTGGTATTATATGATGCTAAAGAGCTGGGGAAAATCTTTAGATGGAAAACTGGAGTTAATTCCAAAATAGTAACATCAAGCAACACGTGTCTCCTAATTTTACTTGAAACCATGCCAAACACCCAGAAAATAATGTTGTGTTTGTCACTGGAAATAAGCAGGGTGTTTTTAGTAAAATTCCCCTAGAGCAAAAACAATTTCTCTCATTGAAACAGAATTTGTCTCCTTAAATTTTCTTTGTTTAAAGATGTAAAAGAAAGAGGCCGAGATTCAGCAATTTTGGTCCAGGTTAGTTGAAAAAAAGTTTTCACAACCATCAATAACCATTTAAAAGCACTGAACCCTAACAAACACAGATGATCACATTAATTTTGCCTCCCCTATTGTTTGCAATATATTTTAAACTCTTCCCAATTTTACCCAAATTTTGGTAAATAAACATTTTGAAATGTTCTCAGTAGCAGAACTCCACAGAGTGGTCCTGATTTATAAAAGCTCTCCAAGGCTGCTTTATATTCTTCAGTGAAGCTGGGTGATTCAGCCAACCTGGAATGGATCTGGGCCAGGATTGAAAACATTTGCTAACAAATAGCAATTTCTTTTAGGAAATCCGTTTCAGGCTTGCTGGATCACCCAGCTTCACCGATGAAAGTGTATTCTTCCCAGCCTTGGAGAGCTTTAATAAATCAGGCCCAGTGTCTTTGTTATCTATCCTCCTCCTTTATTGGGTCCCAGTGATTTCTAACATTATATATTTGCTTTAAATGTTACCTGGGCCTTTAAACAATTTGACTTAGGTATAAAATACCTATCAAATTGTTGGTTGACCTTATTTTCAGCCAAATATGCTGAGAGAAAAAGGTTATTTCAATTTCTCACAATGTGAAACTAGCCTGTGGCTTTTTATAAGACTGGTTAGATGAACCATTTGTAAGAAAGCTATGTGCATTGACATTATATACACCCATTGTTTTGTTTGAAGGAGGTTCTATTTTGCTGTGCTTGTGTGAAATGTCATCAGGTTTAACATCCTTACACCCTTTACCACTTGCTTTTTTTTTAAATAACCAGGAAAAAAAAGCTAGAGTCTCTACCAGTCAAATTTTAGATATGTAAACCATTTATATCACCCTGTATTGATCATTTACTTGGATTACTTCCATGTTCATGTAAATCTGACCTTATATTGAACAGTATAGAGCTATACAGTCATTGATCACCCACTGCTGTCTCCTGCACCCAGATGACAAAAGCATGGGTATTCCTGATCAATTCCATTACAAATATAAATTAGTAATATAAATATTTTTACGTAATCTATTAGTAAAAGAAACATATATTGAATGGCCACCTTACTGCTGAGATTACAAACAAATAGATCTTGATGACCAGTAACCTGTTACCTGTTAGTACACCGTCATTTACAATGACCCAATTATACACTAAGCCACTACACAGATCACCAAGGATTGACTCCTTGTAAACATAATTGGTGGTTTCTAAATCTCAATAAACCTGACCACATGAAAGAGGCGAAAGTCTTACTTCCTCCATACGCACATAAAGAAAGGAATGCACAGCTAGGGTTGTTTAGAAGCACCACTCCCATAGGTATCAAGTAAACTCATCACTAGATTACATTACCAGCAATATCTGACCACCGTTCACTGTGAGATGGAAATTTATTGAGTAATGTCCTCAAATGCTGCAGGATAACTGGTATTATATGTGATGTAATGATTTATTGTTTCCTTATTATTATTTCTTCACAATAATATTACTTTTAGTGCATGCCAAGTTGTTTAGAAAGAGGCTTCATCTGAAATTGATTTTAAAGATTGTAAGCTCTTCTGGGCAGGGTCCTCCTCCTGTGTCACGGTCTGTACCTGTCTGTCATTTGCAAACCCTATATAATGTACAGAGCTGCGTAATATGTTGGTGCTATATAAATCCTGTTTATTAGTGATAATAAAATGGTAATGGAGATGTTTGCTAGCTTGAGTCACGTGCTGGTTTCTCTTGGGGGATGGCAGCCAAGATAACCCACCGATGGTTTTAGATTCTGCTTCCACCCACCTTTGGGTCTTCCAACCTACCATTTCTTATTCCCATTTCTTCTATTGTAATATAAAGTAAAAATCCAGCAGGGAGAGCAAAAACCTTTTGGCTGGGTTTAATTCTCAATATCTGTTCTGTATATATGGGGCCTGCACAGTACAACTTTTCTTTTCCTGTATACTGGGTGTAATTCTCTGTATCTGTTCCTATTTTTTATATTTGGACTATGTACAGTACCACTTCTCTTGTCCTATAGGCTGGGTGTAATTTTCAGTATCTGTTCTTACTCTGTATGTATGGACTCTGCACGGTACCACTTCCCTTGCCCTATATGCTGACTTTAACTTACTTTTTCGCATTGTAGAATTGGTTGGAACCCTATATTGGATTTTGGAAAAGAGTTTAGAGGGTGTGGTTTTTTGAGTGGTGTTATATATAGGACATATATAAAGGAAAAACCCTAGTCTTTCCTTTTTTTTGTTCTGTATTTATCACTTGCATTCTATATCTATTTAGTGAGTTCATGTAGTCTCATATATGAAGTTTAATTGGAGATTTTGGAAGACCCAGTCATGTTTCGCATTAAGCCATGCCCCTAAAACAATTCAGCCACGCTCAGATTTTGCACAATCTTTATTCTTATCACCCTACAAGCTGTTTTCCCAGGTTGACATCTCTGCTTGTAGTGTGCAATGCACAGCTGGTATGTAGTGGTAAATTCTGTGCAGCTATCCGGGAGGGAGCTCCAAACTCAAATCATGATTGTTTTCACTTATCCCACCTTGCATGCCTTTGAACAGTCCATGCAATTGGGCAGTTATATTGACCAATACTGAGACACACAGAAATGGGTGGGGTAAATCAGGACTTTTGAAACTGAAGTCGCTTTTATCACTTCTTATTCCTGAATTCTCCTTCACATATGTGGTTTATAAGTGTAGACTGCTGCTAGGCCCCAGGAGTGGCAAACCCCACTGCAGGTTAACACATTTGCACATGCTGCCATTGTGTTTGCAGTGGCGGTGCAGTTCTTCCTGAAGAGGAGGAAAAGCAGCAGCATGGCCAAAAGCAACATTTCACTTCTAGGAACTATGCCACAACCCCACCACAATCGTGTGCAAACGTGTGCACAAAGTGGTCCACAATGGCTTATGTGTGTTTATGACTTACTGCTAGACACAACAGCCTTGCGGCACAAATAGGAAACGCTTTATGAAAATGCCAAGTCCAAAGTCCTGGATGTTAATGAATACACTATCATAGGAGTATTGATGTTGTCACTGTCTACAACACATTGGCTGAGATAGAACATGGTGTGCCAAACGAGGCTCCATCACACAACAAAGCAGCAGCACTGTGGGAAGAGACAACCCTCCAATCTGATGCAATTCTTGGCACGGTGATAGAATCTACAGACAATTCTCAAGAGAAACCATACAAAGTGCTGCCTGAAGCACTTTATTCCAATGCTGAACTTCAGCCAGGTATAAAAAAAAAACTCGCAGTTAACGCAGTTATGTATTCATTAAATTGGATGCAATCCTTAACAATGAACTTCTCAAATGTTTTTTTTGGTCTGTAAATATAACATAGAAAGTGTTTTGTCATATCTGTTTGAAAACTGCGAAAAATTGCTGTTGATCCTGCCAGAAGGCTTGTAAGATGATAACTTTTTATTGTGAGCTGAAAAAGTCCTGTGCTCTCTGTCTGTGCTGAATTTTAGCAATAAGCAGTGGTGGTCATCTGCACAGAAATAATTTGGTCTGACTTCCCCCGATGATTTTTTTGTTTCTAAATATTTAAGAAAGATCACTTATGACATGTTGATGAATGACATGCATCCAGTTAGCAGCAAACCCCATGCATACCATCAGTAGCACACCCTATGCATATTATCAGCAGCACACGACATGCATGCAATCAACAGCACATTACATGCATGTTTACAGTGGCACACATACATGCTGTCAGAAGCAGATTTGATGCATGTTGTCAGTGGCCTTCTACTAACCGGATACTAAAATGAGATAACTGGAGGATGGGGTGGACAGGGGGCAACTGGACTGCCTATCATTCCCTATAGCTACGCAGCACAAATGAGGGTGTGCAGCATCTGACCCATCTGCCCATCAAGTGGTGACTGGACACCCTGAGCTATCAAATGACCCAACCACAAACAGGGGAACGCAGCAACATTTAGATGGGTTTGGATTTGAAAATAGTAGCATGATGAGCAACATATAAGCAAAACTGTAAACTGATACACAACAGTATATCTGCTCCTTCAATAAGCATTGTTCTCAGCTTTCTTTGTGAACTAAAGAACACCCTCCGCTTGTTATGAACCTTCATGTACTAAATTGCAATTTTAGCTGTCAAACTGACAGCCTCTCACAATCACAGCTCTGTGTGCTCCTAATAAATAGATCACAGGACCCTGCTGTCATAGAACTCTGTTAATCTGCAGGACATACCTTCAATTTAATTAACAAGAAAGAAATTGAAACTTTTTCTGACAAAGGGAACTATAAAAACATGCCTGTTCAGCACATTTAAATGATACATTGTATTGGTAAGTAACTTAATCATAACCAGTGACTGATTTTCTTGCACCATTCTACACATTCATAGGTTATATTGGGTGACCTGTGTTACACAAAAAGGTCAGGATATAAAGCTAGGGTGTTTATACCAGCTTCTTCTTTCTCCACTGATTCACCATGGACCATAACAGAAAACAATGGGATGTAATTTCCTGTGAATGACACTGCGATTTATAAGCAGGGCAACATACAAAGGTTGATATCACAGTTGCTTGTGACACGTTTCACTGATCAAAGTCCGCTTTATCAGATAATTGGATCTATAACTTTTTCCTATGTTTGGGTACAGACTATACTACATGGGAATCTGTTGGTAATAATCATATACTACATGTACACAAAAATATTTTTATATGTACACCTTATATTTGTACACACTCTTTCACAATTTGAGGCTTACCAACCCTGGCATTGTTATCTTGAAATGTGGCTGTACAATCAGGGAAGAAAAAACCTTTCAATGGAAAAACCTGGCCAGATCATGGTACTGCTTCCATAGGCACCCCTATGGCTGTTGTGCAGTACTTTTATGATCACTGACATGGATCAGGAGTATTGACTTCACTGACTGCATGCTTGTTTTCAATCAGTGACTTCCGATCTGAATATATTGTGTGATGATTCTTGTTTTTTCAGTTATTCAAACAATGAGCATTACTTTTGTAATAAACCAGTCTTGCTAGGTATCTTTTTCAGGGAACGTTTCACTTTGCAGAAAAATAATTCTAAAGTATTATTATTTCAGTTTAATTTATATCTGAACTCCAGGCAAACAGCTGATATATCATGGTGTTATTTATCTACCAACGGTTTTTTTTTCTGTCTATCTAATCCAGAAACTTAAGCCTTGTATAGATCTCCAATGGATGCCAGATGTTTGTCGCTGGAAGCGATCTTTCATGATTGTTCCAGTGACCGATGAATGAATGGGCGCTGTACATATAGCACCATTCTGTTCGATGGAGAGACCCCATCGTGTTTTCCACCAGGTTGGATTGATGAGTAATATTGGAGGACCTATGTAGAAGTGCTGATTTTCTATTGTCTCTTTGTACTGCTTCTACCTTCCCTTTCTCTGAGCAATGCAATGCAAGCTGCAAAAAGGCCGACACCATGTTAAATTCTGCCGCTTATATTTCTTGCCTTTAAAAAACACACCTAATGATATATTATTCATTGCAGAGCTGCAGTGATTTATGCCTTTCAAATCTATTTGCATATCAGGGCAAATTTAAAAAAAACACACAGTACATGCACATTCCCTTTTCTTTTCAAAAAGACCCTGTAAGTAAAGAAGAACACCTCTTGATCTCCCAGAAATGTGCTTAAATGTCCTGTTGTGTGCTGACTGTTTTGATGGTGTGTCAGCCCTGCTCCATTTTTTCTTGCCTAACTACTCCAGGAAAGCCAACACTCTCCCATCTCCAAAACATAATGGCCAATCTTTCTGTACTCCCAAGATAAGAACCTGAAGGGGTAAATACAGGAAGGTTGCACAGGACACAGGACGACTCTGATTTTTTGACATGGTATCAAACAGATATGACAAATTGCATTCAATTATATTTTTAACAGCCTGAAAGCGAGCAAAGTAAATGCATTTATTGTTAGGGATCACATGCACTAAAAGCAAATCTAAACTGAATAAAACAAAGTTACCAGGAGGTAGTGCCAACTGACAAAAGAGACATGCAATGTGGAAAATTAAATCTCTGGCCCCTGGTGGCATTTTGTTTTAGCTCTACATTGCATGGCCCATGCCCCAGTGGTGAGCCAGCTGCCCGGGGAAATGTAACTCCGGTGCGTGCATCATCATTGGTCACCCATTAGCAGAAGAGGATCTCTGTACACTTGGAAATCCACTGTGGAGTTGGTAGTAAATGTGGCGATGACAGGACTTTGGATCTCTCATTGCTGTAGGGCAGCTACACGCAGGAAAGTCCGTGCCATAGTTGGCAAATATGCCATGCATGCTTGCTGATTATGGCAGAAGCTCAGCACCTACCAATAAGTTCTGTGCTGCTTTAATGTGTTAAGATATAATATTAATGAATATAATGACTTTGGACATAATAAACCTTATGCACCGGGCTGGGATAAGCTGTCACGCTATGGAACTGATGAGGAGGAATGGGAGAGGTGCATGGGGTGGGTTCTCCCTCCCTCATTGTCTGTAATTATCGGTAATATGAATGACAGATAATGATTTGTGGTTAGTACATACTGTCTGAGTCACGCAGCAGCCAGGTTTTTTTTTCCTTTTACATAACAACCTAACAGTGTTGTTCCTACAGTCCCAGAGGCTCATTCCTAATACATAATTGTCAAATGGCAGCAAGTCCCCGCTGGCCCTCGAATGGAGGCGCTGCATGCTGTAGCAGTTCCTGTAACCGTGTACAAGGTCTCCTCTACAGCTTCTATCTCACAAGACAATAGGAAAAAATCAAACCTCTGAATTAAAAGGTGGATGTACACCCTAATAATACAATAAGGTGTGCATCCTGAACACATAGTGCATATACTAGTTTTCAGCTATATCTGGCTACAGAACACCCCTCCACACTCACTCAGGAATGGTTTTAGACAAAATCAAATATGAAATGGGGGCCCCAAATGCACAACATCCTTGTTTCCTGCACCCCTTGATATTCTGTAATTTTGGGCCCAGGAGGTCCTAGGCAATTGCTTTTTCTGTCTATCTAATCCAGAAACTTAAGCCTTGTATAGATCTCCAATGGATGCCAGATGTTTGTCGCTGGAAGCGATCTTTCATGATTGTTCCAGTGACCGATGAATGAATGGGCGCTGTACATATAGCACCATTCTGTTCGATGGAGAGACCCCATCGTGTTTTCCACCAGGTTGGATTGATGAGTAATATTGGAGGACCTATGTAGAAGTGCTGATTTTCTATTGTCTCTTTGTACTGCTTCTACCTTCCCTTTCTCTGAGCAATGCAATGCAAGCTGCAAAAAGGCCGACACCATGTTAAATTCTGCCGCTTATATTTCTTGCCTTTAAAAAACACACCTAATGATATATTATTCATTGCAGAGCTGCAGTGATTTATGCCTTTCAAATCTATTTGCATATCAGGGCAAATTTAAAAAAAACACACAGTACATGCACATTCCCTTTTCTTTTCAAAAAGACCCTGTAAGTAAAGAAGAACACCTCTTGATCTCCCAGAAATGTGCTTAAATGTCCTGTTGTGTGCTGACTGTTTTGATGGTGTGTCAGCCCTGCTCCATTTTTTCTTGCCTAACTACTCCAGGAAAGCCAACACTCTCCCATCTCCAAAACATAATGGCCAATCTTTCTGTACTCCCAAGATAAGAACCTGAAGGGGTAAATACAGGAAGGTTGCACAGGACACAGGACGACTCTGATTTTTTGACATGGTATCAAACAGATATGACAAATTGCATTCAATTATATTTTTAACAGCCTGAAAGCGAGCAAAGTAAATGCATTTATTGTTAGGGATCACATGCACTAAAAGCAAATCTAAACTGAATAAAACAAAGTTACCAGGAGGTAGTGCCAACTGACAAAAGAGACATGCAATGTGGAAAATTAAATCTCTGGCCCCTGGTGGCATTTTGTTTTAGCTCTACATTGCATGGCCCATGCCCCAGTGGTGAGCCAGCTGCCCGGGGAAATGTAACTCCGGTGCGTGCATCATCATTGGTCACCCATTAGCCGAAGAGGATCTCTGTACACTTGGAAATCCACTGTGGAGTTGGTAGTAAATGTGGCGATGACAGGACTTTGGATCTCTCATTGCTGTAGGGCAGCTACACGCAGGAAAGTCCGTGCCATAGTTGGCAAATATGCCATGCATGCTTGCTGATTATGGCAGAAGCTCAGCACCTACCAATAAGTTCTGTACTGCTTTAATGTGTTAAGATATAATATTAATGAATATAATGACTTTGGACATAATAAACCTTATGCACCGGGCTGGGATAAGCTGTCACGCTATGGAACTGATGAGGAGGAATGGGAGAGGTGCATGGGGTGGGTTCTCCCTCCCTCATTGTCTGTAATTATCGGTAATATGAATGACAGATAATGATTTGTGGTTAGTACATACTGTCTGAGTCACGCAGCAGCCAGGTTTTTTTTTCCTTTTACATAACAACCTAACAGTGTTGTTCCTACAGTCCCAGAGGCTCATTCCTAATACATAATTGTCAAATGGCAGCAAGTCCCCGCTGGCCCTCGAATGGAGGCGCTGCATGCTGTAGCAGTTCCTGTAACCGTGTACAAGGTCTCCTCTACAGCTTCTATCTCACAAGACAATGGGAAAAAATCAAACCTCTGAATTAAAAGGTGGATGTACACCCTAATAATACAATAAGGTGTGCATCCTGAACACATAGTGCATATACTAGTTTTCAGCTATATCTGGCTACAGAACACCCCTCCACACTCACTCAGGAATGGTTTTAGACAAAATGAAATATGAAATGGGGGCCCCAAATGCACAACATCCTTGTTTCCTGCACCCCTTGATATTCTGTAATTTTGGGCCCAGGAGGTCCTAGGCAATTGCCCAGTTGTTCCTAGTCCATAAACAACCCCAATAACACTTTTTTGCCCTATTGTGGCAGTTCTGCTTCTGTGAGAAAGCATTGTCACCCCAGGTCAGGAAGTAGAGTAAAAATGAAGGGGAAAAGCCTTAAAATAGAAATTTAAAGTAGTTATTTAATTGTCAGTCTTGTAAGCTGCAATATATCACATAACAATATCAAAAGTAACATTATAAAAAAGACTATGTCTCTGTTCTAAGCTTTCTGGTTACCACCTCTACTGTGGGGTCTCAGCTTATTAGTGGATTCTTTAAACTATTGCTTTGATATCCATACATTTTCGGGGGCTAATCCTGGGAATGACCAGACTAAGTGTGAGTGGTGGCGGTACAAAGTGGATATGGCTTACAGTGAGGGAGTTTGGTTTTTTAAATATAGAAAAGTTAGCCCCAGTTTTATTATTAGAAAATAATTATTACAAAAGTTATTACAAAAGTTTCATTCCATTTTTCCAATATTGGGCCATAATATAACACTGGGGTCCATGTTAAAATATGAGTGCCCCTCAGGCTGGACTTCCACCTTCTATTCTTCATTTCTTTGATCTCCCATTCTGCTGCCCAAACACAGGCCTTAAATGACCAATTTTGAATGTTGTCTTTTTAATTTATTGGAAAAATGTCTGCCCTGTTTGCAGTTCAAGGAACATTTGAGTGTCTCCTCCATAACCCCAGCTGTGCTGCTTTATTTGCAGGGATGGATTTTTCTGGTTGATTGGTATTGTTTTATCTGAGACTGTCCAGTGCCTTCTTCTCTACCTCTCTCTCTTCCATTCATTGACACAAACATGCAGGTGTTGGTATAAAAGATTGCTTACCAGATTGTTGGTCTTCACGGAACCAGCCCCTGTCTTTTGTTGGTAAGCAGCTTTGGCCAAACACTGTCCTGCTATTGTCATTCCTGATGGATGGATTTCTTTATTTTGCAGAAATATTGACTCAAATATGTGATCAGACTTTGTACAGTTAAGTATTTACATATTTAAAAGCAGTAAATGTGCTTTAAAAAAAACACCTCACTGACCTCTGTAGCCCCAGATACTGTGGAGTAACTCATCCTCAAATTCATACCTGAAAGAGAAGCACTCTGCTCTCTGTTTCTTAGAACTTAGAAGAGTTGCTAAATTTTACGTAATGGTGGCACTGCTTGCCAGCCGCTGATCTACCGCTACCCCATGCTGCTTATTATTTAGTTGAGAATGAGCAGTCGTTTTTGGTAGATTCACTTTCTCATACACCATTTAATAATTGCCTGAAAAAAAAACATCTTTGACTGTCAACTACTAGAAAAAAGACATGGTTGGTGGTGGTTGGATTTACTGCACCAGTTTGCAACTGTCCCTGTAATCCAGCTTCTGTTGCACATCTTCTCCATTTTCATTAGAAATAAAAAGGCTGCTAACTGCTGGGAGGAGAAGCACAATGGTTACTTAATGAAAATGAAAGTGAACTAGTTGTCAACTTTGAGGATGAGGTGCTTCACAGTGCCTTCAGATGTCCACTGTCAATTACTGCCCCTTGAACCGATCACTAAAGATCATTTTTAGGGGAGATTTTAGGATCAGCTCTGTGCTGAGCAGCCTGTAATTTTCCATAGAGAAGGGAAGGGGAAGGATAAACATGAGGCACCCCTCTGCACTGGTATACAATACAATATAATATAATATATACAATTTATAAAAAATAGGAGTAATTTGCATTATATCATTGAGTGATGAGTGGCCTACAGAAACAAGTCCAAGGTAGTTTAGAAGTTCTCAGCTCCCCCTTACTCAGTCAAACTTTGCCCCTTTCTAACTAACCCAAATGAAATACAAACAGACCACATATTGGGAAACTTCAACTAAACTTTTACCCAAACTCACAGCCACAGGGTGTACAAATACTTCAGCTTTATAACCACCAGGGTGACCTGCAGAAATATGACCAGAGCAGCTCAGAAGTCCCCAAATCCCCTACCGCTGCTCTGCCGATCTCCAACTTCCTTTTACTAACCCAAAATAAATACAAACAAACCACAGATTGGGAAATATTAACTAAGCTATGAACCAAAGTTACTGCTGTGTGTACAAATACTTTGGATTGATAACTGCCTGGGTGGCCTCCAGGAATATAACCCGGTAGATTAGAAGTCCCACTCCTGCTGCTCAGCCACCCCAACCATGCTCTTATTAAACCAAAAGAAATACAAATGTTTGGAAACTTCAATAATCTACAACCCAAACTCCGTGTGTGCAAATATTTTTGGCTTATACCTGCCTGAAGATAAAAAAAACAGTCCACAAGTCAGGAAACTTCAACTGAATTATGACCCAATCTCTGTGTGCGCAAATAATTTGGCTTTATAATCACCTAGGACACCACCGGAAACATGACCAGTGTAGCTTAAAGGTCCCCAGACACCCACTTCTGCTTCTTGGACAACTTTAACCACCATCCAACCCAAAAGAAACATAAACAGACCGTGTGTTATGGAAACCTCAACCAAACTATCACCCAAGTTCCATGAGTACACATAGTTCAGGTATATACCCACCTAGGTGACCTGCAGAAACCTAACTATGGCAGCTCAGAAGTTCCCACACCAGCCAGCCTTTGCCCCATCTTACTAAACTAGAGGGAATACAAACAACATACACCACATATTTCTTTAACCAAAACTTCAGCCAAAATATGACCCAAACTCACAACCCTGTGTACAAATATTTTGGGTTGATAACCGCCTGGGTGACCTGCAGAAACATAGGTATGGCAGCTCAGAGGTTCCCACACTCCCACGCTTAGTCAGCCTCTACCCCATTTTACTAATCTAGAAGGAATAAAAACCACATACACCACATATTTTTTCAACCAAAATATGATCCAAACTTACAACCCCATGTACAAATAATTTGGGTTTATAACCGCCTGGGGGAACATGACTCGGGTAGCTCAGAGATCCCACTGCTGCTTGGCAAATCTCATGAATGCTCTTTTATAACCATGGGTGTCATGGAGAAACTAACAATTGTTGTTGCTTTTTTGAATGCGTTTGAAATGTATAAGACAAATAAAAATTTAGTACAAAGCACACAGATGATGTCAGTCCTGCCGGAGCCCCCCCAGGCTTTGACCACTATAGTTTACAGCCTACATGGCCTGTTCAATGGATTTGTGCCCGGGAGTGCATGCTATCAATCAATGAGTGATCCCGTAGGCCCAGGCAGTGGTATTGAAAGATAGGACGGTTATGGTGTTTGTTTTGGCGTGGTGACAGGTAGACGTTACTCTGGACTTTGTTCAGTTTATAACTGAAACTTCACAACACATCACAGCCGTGTCCACGTGGGAATCGCTGAGCTGCTTCATGGACGACGTGCACCACCTTGCAGTCTGAGCACCCTAACATAACCAAGCTGCCTTCAGGTAAGGGGCTATGTGGACACTTGTCAAGGGAGAACTTAGTACTGAAATTCTCTCAGCAATTAAAGTGGAACTCCAGTCAAACAAATAATGCACACATGGAATATATATGAGTTGTTTTTCTTTTTAGAATTTCTGACCATCTGGTCCTGAGATTTACACAACTTTGCAACACAGCACAGCCCTGTCTCGTGGAAAACCCTTGCTTATTAGTGCTCATAGTGCTTTTACCATTGCAGCACAACTGACCAGCTCCACATTCTGTTTTACCAGTGCTTTTTTGTTTTTTGAGTTTTATTGATTTTTGTATTTTATATTTGTTCAGCTTTAAGGGCTTTCAAACAAACTGACAGGGTATGGGAGCTTTACACCAGGCAGCTCAGTGTCAGGAAAATGGCTTTTTTCAGCAAGCTTTGAGAAGGGCAGTTTGTTAAAAAAAACAACTCTCCAAGTTTTTGAAAGTTTTTGATTATTTAGTATATTTCTTTATTATGGTTGTCACACATCTGTATTGCACCCTGCATCTGTATTGCACTTTGCTTTTGCTACTTATTTTTCACCTATACCAAGGACAATTTTTGGGGGAGCAAATTAATTGTGGGGGAAACCAGAGTGTATAGAGGAAACCCATGCAATCAAGGGGAGGACATGCAAACTCCATGTAGATAGGATTCAAACACAGAAGCCATCCATGTCACCCCACTGGTTCCCCAATTTGAAAGCCTGCTTGGCGTCACATATTAGAGAAACCATTGTTTTCTATGTGCAGCACAAACCTTTTATTGAGATATAATTGTAAAGATATATTTGCAGTTCAGGGTAATTTCCAGCTGCTAAAATTTTATGTGTCAATATATAATACAGCACAGGTTTATTACAGGTTACAAGTTATTACTAGCACTGGTGACACAGCATTTTTTTGCTATCTAAGTATTATCAATTTTAGAATTTGAGGTTAAGGATAAAGTTTGGGATTGGGTTAAAAATTAGGATTTGTGCTTAGTTAAAGGTTGGATGGTACCATGCAGCTGCCAGATTGTTTTAGGTTGACTGAGCAATGAAATGGGCCAGTTAGGATACTGTTCCAGTCATTATTTGGCCCCCTTAATAACCGTCAGTTTTTTGTCCCCTGTCTCTTTCACCGCTTTAATTTATCCAAACTTATTGGCTTCAGCCTGTTGGAACAGTTTTATGGACAGTGGTCAGAGTACCAGGACAGATTATGTTCAGATTGAAGGAATGGTAATATTTGGATCCTTCAGTGGCCCCTGCCCTATACAAATAGAGCGCCACTGGCATGACTTACCTATTAGTTGGCCAAGTACAAAGCCTGGTCTGTAGCCCACCCATATTTTGACATTTCAGAGAGGCCTGTCTGACATTGCTGATGCTCAGGGGGCTGACCTCTCCCCACTACAAGCTTAAGATCTCCTATTGCAAACGTTGGGTGAAGCAGCTTACCTGCCTGGGGCTAATTTGATGTCTGAAGGAGCAAGATATATGGTTTGAGGCATGAGGATGAAGGATTGATGGCTGATCTGAGGTCTGAGGGTGCAGAGACTGGGGAATATCTGATGTCTGAAGGAACCGAGGCTGATCCTAAGTCTAAAGGTGCAGGTTATGTGGCTAACCTAAGACTTGAGGATGCAAGATTTATGGTTGATCTGAGATCTAAAGCTGCAGAATATGTTACTGATCTAGTCAAAATCTGCAGGAACGGTGGTCCATGGCAGTTCACTGGCACTAAATAATTTACATTTGATGCCTAACTTTGTCAAAAAGACAACTTCTCTTGCGTTGGGGCTTATGTTTTCTTGACATGATATTTAGGCTTTCCTGCCAATTCTGCCAAGTTGGCAACACAGTGACCTTGTGTCATTCTGGTTTTATAGACCAGTCACGTAAACTTTTATGTTGTCAGGACTGCAAATAGTTTAACTGTCTGGGAAAAACACTGTTAGACTAAAACCTAAATCTTTCCTGTCTGCATAGATGATCCTTTGGGTATGGCTTCCCTCAGTAATATTAAGCTATAAGCTATTTTGGTGTGTGATTGCTTTTTTTAAGTGATGGGCATCCAATCCCATATATGTATATTGTGGCCACATTATATAAGTGACATATTTTGCTTTCAAAACAGCCTGAATTCTTTGCAGCAAGGGTTCAGCAAGGTGATGGAACGTTTCCTTGTAGACTTTGAGCTATGTTGTTAACTTGATAACTTCAAGCAGTTTCTGTGGATTTTTGGTTGCACCCTCATGCTGTTATAACTAATTGTTTTATCAAAGTGCCCCAATTCCCTTTATCTGATGGAGCTTTTTTTGTCCCCCAATCCTCCCTATTTGTCCCTCCTTCTGGTCTGATTTTTAGACCTTTATAAAAAATTGTCCTGTTTAACTGTGCTAAACCTTTTATCCAACTTCTAAATATTTGCATTTGACTTTCAAAAGCCTATATACAGAAAAAGAAATGGTAAAAATAAACTTGTGGGTTTAAACAACGGGTGTAATAATTCTTCATGGTCTATGCAATGGGGGAGTGGCAGGGAGTGTGTTCTTTGCTTACATACATTTACCAAACAGGTGTTTCTAGCACTTTTTTACCCTTTAATTGTCCAGTTTGGGTGACCCACCCTGATATATTCTTCTGCCGCAGTCCATTCTCTACACAGTTTTTTTGAGCTCAGAGTTGCTGGTTTGCACATGCAATCTGTAATACTTAAAGGGGGAAAGCAGTGTTCTTGACCTTTTTAACATGGAGGAACCATTGAAATAACTTTTAGGTCTTCAGGGAACCCCTGCTATAATTCTATGTTTACAACTCACAGTACATTAGTGTTTTGGTCAGTGGAGGAATGCTTCTTTCATTGTTAGCTATTGGTAAGTCTGTCACACCTACAGATCGCCATAAAAAAAAAGTGTCACTTAAACCGACCTGAGAAGCACAAATTGCTTGTTGCTCAAGGAAACATTAGCAACTTCTGGAGGAACCCTGGTTGAGAAACATTGGGTTAGAGATTACCTATCACTTTAACAAGTTGGTTTTCTCCAAAACGAATGGTTACTGATTATTTTTTGTTTGTCTACTACTGTCTATGCAACTGCAATATGTGAAATGATGTAACCACCAAATCTGGCATCAACAGTCATTCCACAGATAAAGTTACCCAATGTTCTCCATTCTGATGTTCAGTTTAATATCAACCAAGACCAATGACCATTTGTGAATGTTAAATGTATAAAGTTTCAGCCTTATGATGTTTTGTTTGCATAAAACAAGTGCATGTACCAAAACCAAGACCATAGAATAAATATCAACGTGTAAATTAATCTCAATTTGTAAATTAAATCCAACCTGGCAGTTTTTGTCCCGATAAAATTCAGCTTTAATGCTTGTCTTACTGAATAGTTACATATAGAGAGTGTATATGACAGATGAGCTTTAAATAAGTGGTTTTAGCAGCGGAATATTACAATAGAAACAGAATATATTGAATATAAATACATACTGCATATTATGTGACATTAAACACATCTACAAATTATCTATGTGCTGTGTCTTTCTCTAATTACAGGGGGAAATTGGAATAATTATACATCCTGTTCTCTGTTTCTTTGTGCAGAGCTTTGTGGAAATAACCAGAATGGATTTAAAATAGAAACTAAACCTGATATTTGCTAAATAAAAAATCATATTTAGTAGTTTGGAGATGAGCTGACCTCAAGACAAATGGCTTAAATAGATTTAATGGATACAGTATATGGACCTGCCAAACGATTTGGATTTCTGTCCATTCAGTTCTGAAATGTACATATCCTTAGCATACATTACAGCCAGTGCTCTCTTTTGGCATTCCCTGCTCTCATTTACAATACATGGCTACTAGCCCTACATGCAAAGATTAATAAGCATGTTAGAAAATCCAATGCTTGATGCCACAGTGTTTGGTTGCACCCATGTGATCCAATAAACCAACATACAGGATGTATTTTATTGCCTTCTGGGAGTTACCACTCCTTCCATGTAACATTACAGAATGTATACTAACATCCAATAATGCTTGTTTTATTTGCTACATTTAACTTTTATTAATATTGATCAGCCATTTGAATTGATTTCTCACACCTTTCTCTTTTAGGGGCACCAATTGCCTTGAAGATTTGAGAATGTGGAAGACATTATCTTCATGACTTATTCTTGTCTTTGGAAAATCCAAGATGTTTCCCATATACCTACCATTTTCTTTCTGACCATTCCTTTCAAATCCTGCATAATGTTTACCCAACATCCCAAACTGACTTTTCCTTTGCTTTTTCTCTGAACTGCTCCTCTATTTGTCAAACAACCTGTTTCCTAATTTTACTTTATAACCATTTTCTCATTGGCCAGTTTAAGAGATATTCTTCAATTCTACATGATGTTGCCCTGACTCTTCTAAACTATGTCTTCCACTCATATTACCACCTAGTTGGCTGCACTATTACAATGCTAAAATTGCTAAACACTGACCACTGCTCTAATCCAAAAACATTCACTAAATGAAAAGCTTGTTAATATTCTTTATGCTAACCTACCGGTAACTTCTTTGAGGTTGCTCCAGAATCCTTTCCCCTCTACATGTGCATTTTGGCCACCTAGACATCGTCTACCTTGAGTGTTGTGGCAAATGTGACTCCATGGCCCAAAATAAAATCCTCTCTAGCTCCAGTGTTACCTATTCAAGTATACTTGCTTCTAGCATGTGCAGTGCACCAAATGGAGAAGATGCCAATGCATGGAATTCTGAGTGTTCTCCACCTAGAATGTCTCCATCTTCTCAACCTGTAAAAACTTCTTTTGACATGTCCACGGATTCACCAGAGTATGTCTCTCCTGTTAATAATGATATTTTTCCCATTAATTTGGATTCTACTTCAGATTGTTCAACCACTCACATCTATGAAGGTCTTATTAATAGTTACTTCACATATTCTAATGTCACTCCATCCACCACTCTAAACCTTCACTCTCAAGAACATCTTGACCCAGACATTGATTCTTCCTGTTCTGACATTAGTGACAAAAATGATTTGTCTGCTGTGTCAATCAAACACCAAAACTATCCCTTTATCTGTATTTGCTCCCTTACGAAGTCTGATCAACAACTGGAAATGTACAGTAAATGTGAACTATGCAAAGGATCAGTGGAAAACAAAGTCAGGTGAGTAGCATAAAATACATTTTTCTGTGAAAAAAAACCTATACACAACACAAAGTGGAAAGCAGCATTTACAGGTAGTCCCTGAGTTAAGGCCATCTGGCATACAGACATGTCCTAGATACAAATGAGGCTTACCTGATCGTTCGTGTGCAGGACAGAGGCTTGATGGAGGGGGGGAGGGGGTTTGCATGACTTGCAGAAGAAATCTTTTGCTAATCAAAGCTGAGACTGATCTCTTCTGCAACCTCTTGTAACACTTTAATGACCAAGACAAACTCTGCAGTTGTTTCTTTTTGCATATCAAAGCACAGCTTGCTCCAAAAGTTAATGAATGTCTAAGCTCCATCCATAAAGTATTGTTTGTGAATAACTCAAAGTGAGGATTTTATACAGTAATTGACACCACGCTGCCCAATAATATGTTGAGACAACCATCTGTCCTAATTGCATTTAATAAAATAATGTGCCTGTTCCGACTTACATACAAATTTAACTTAAGGACAAACCTACAGTCCCTATCTCGTATGTAACCTGGGGACTACCTTTCATTTCATTATCATACCCATAACCAATCCAAAGGTCCTAAAGAGCTTTTTGAGACACTCAAACCAAACACAAAAAATGTGAAAAGTATGTAAATACAGTCTTCTAGTGTCAATGTTCTCTGTGCCTTCTGCACAATACATATATTTCTTACTAGATTTATCAAAATAGGTAAGTATAGGGAAGTCTGATAAAAAAAACCCTAGGAACCTCACCTTGCTTTAATTCCCCTAATATGTCAGGCTCTCTGTCTGTCATGATTCTATGTTGTGTTGTTCAGTGGTTCTAATGGTGGCCAGGATAAGCTATGACCCATTCATTTTTCATGGTCCATCATAATTGAACCACTGTTTTATAAATGAAGATTCTGCCCCCTTTTACTGCTATTGACCCCATCCAACCACTTTATTAGAATACATCTCCACATAATCCTTTGTTTGATATGGTATTTGTATTCCTCAACACCTTTTGCTTTTCTCTGCAGAATGCAGCAGGACAGACAGCTATGTGAACCGTTCCTGGACTCTCTTTCACGGTTAGAAGATTGGCTACAGATGACACAGATAGCGGCTTCTCTTTGGAATCCTTCCCAAACCCTACACAATGAAGCCAAACTGGCATTGAGAAAATACGAGGTTAAAAAAACAGTTTTCAGTCATTCATCAACATCCAATATTCACCTGTTTGTTTCTTACATTCTGTTTATTATTCTCAGGTTCTTCTCAAGGAAATTCAAGAGAAGTTGCGGGACCTGGAAACACTAAATAGGAAATATTGGAGAATCACACAGATTTCCCATCAAATGTTGCTTCCAACTACTCTTCGAAGTAGGATGCAGGAGGTCAACCACTTCTGGGACCATTTGCAGAAGGAGGCAGAGGCCATCTACCAGACTTTGAAGGTATCTCATCAGCTTTGCAATATCTGGAAGCAGAAAAATATTTTGTAAAATATGTGATTGCACCAAGCTAAGAGTAAAACTAATATTTCATCTTCTTACAGTCCAAGGTCCTGCAAAGAGAGGACTTTGATACAGATCAGGATGATGTCAAGCTGTGTCTAACTGAGATGAACATGGAACTGTCCAGTGTGGAGTATATCTACAATGGTAACTCCACTGAGAAAATCCAACAACTGAAGGTATAGCAGTCCAATAACTTCAACAAAAATATTCATATAGGAATATACTGTATACATTTATTGTGTTTTATGTATGGCTTTTACTTGAAATGAGCCTCCCTGGTGTAGACATCTAAAGGTCCTGAGACCACATTCAGGATTCCTCCATCTTTTATGTGATATTAGCAGACCAACATATTAGGAGATGTCATCAGACTAGAATTTTATAGTATCCTTCTTTGTTCATTTCCCAGTAGATACAAGAAAGGTTATGTAGGGAGGTAAAATGGGGGAGTTGGACCAGCACAGAGAGAATTTAGATACTCCAAGAAGAGAAGAAGTCTTCGATGTGCAAGGAGGGAGGGGGCTATACTAGGGAATATACACCTAGAGTTTAATTGGCACATGTAAGGAGACTTTGAAAAGAAGATTGGAAATACAGTCCTCCAAGTAGAGCAGTGTGGACACCACTGACAGTATCAAAGGATAGTATCAACACATTCTCCAATAGCATGCAGAGATCCCATCTGAAGCTGGTGTATAGCGGCATTATGTCAGCTTAGCAGCAAGAAGCAGTGTCAACTTCCAAGATGCACATCATCAGAATTGCTTTAGGTGTCCATTACAGTTTCCTTATAAATGGTAACTTATTTTGGTTTCTTTATTCATTGTTCTTTATACAGTTTATGCAAATATTGAAAACTGTTAAGTTACCCAATAGGGGATGCAAATTGCACATGGCGCCTGTGAAGATGATTTTGACCCCATTTATCAAACCCACAAATGTATGTCTTCACGCTTGAATGAAACCAGGGAATGTTTGTTATCCTGGAACTTGGTTGGTTTTTATATTACTCCTGCAATGTTTACTAAGACAGGTCATTTACCCTTTACTCCCTAGCCATAACAATTACATCACAAATAATGCAAACACCATCACCAGCACTTAGAGGTCATTGTATTACAACATGCAGATCTAGCATCATGCTAAAAGACAGTAATTATAGGGTCTGATTTACTAAAGCTCTCCAAGGCTGGAGAGGATACACTTTCATTAGGAAGCTAGGTGATCAAGCAAACCTGGAATGGATCTGGTCCCGGATTAAAAACAACTTTGAAGAAAATCCATTCCAGGTTTGCTGGATCATCCAGCTTCACTGATGAAGTGTATCCTCCACTGCCTTGGAGGGCTTTAATAAATTAGCCCCATAGTGTCTAGTGGCGTGAAGGTTTCATGATGCCTCCAAAAAAATAGGGATTCTGATCCTTTATACATTCATTATACAGCAATATACGTGATGCCGACTTTTTTTTTGATAGTCTTTTTTTAAGTATGTGTATGATCCTTTGATCACTGTAGTCTATTGTACTCTTTAGCTGAAGCTGATGGAAAACCCAACCAGGATGACATTTATCCTCTTTTTGTTCTCAGTAATACTAATCTCCTCCTGCCTTTTCAACCACTTCCTTTCTACATGCATTCATCTGACTGCACGCCTTTGCTATTGATTGACCCTCTTATATTATTGACAATAGAAGAGCATGCCTGTGCAGTATTTGTAGGTGCAACCACTTGTAGCCTGTAGGTGTACAATAAGAAATGCCTGAGCACAATCGATCATAACAGGATCAATGGGAATTATTTTCATAAATGCAGATTTAAACACATCTTTCAAAATATCATTAACATTTTATTACTTATGTGTGATTTTAGTGATTGGGTTCAAATCTACTTTAGAATTCTTATTATTTATTTATTATTTAATTATCTTCTATTGTTTTCAGGTGAATATATTATATCACTTAATACCAATCTTTCTTTTTCAGGCCTTCCAGGAAGATGTGTGGAATAATATGAAGCGGGTGGAGGGTCTTTTAGAGCGTGGAGATCAGCTCATTTATGAAAGCGATCCACAAGATGCAGTGGCCTTAGAGGAGGAAATGACTGAACTAGGCTCTTACTGCCAAGAGATATTCATCCGTCTTTCTCGACTGCAGAAACGGCTTGTGAGCACCAAGCTGGTATGTATATATGCTTATACCCCGTAGTGAGAGAAACCAGACTAATAGTTTACAGACCTTATGGGAACGTTTGTGCAGTTTGCAGACGCCCCAGGCCTTGGCTTTATTTCAGGGGGAAACAATGATAATCATCTTGAAACAGCTGATCACCCCAAAGGCCATAGACATACAGTTAAGTTTACACATAAAAAGACTTTACTGAATGGGGTTGGATGGTAAAATGAATATCCTATCTTCATGGGAATACAAACACTTGACCATGTTTGCCAAATGATAATAATGGAAAGATTGGACTAATGGTACAACTTTATAGAGCACAGACTGAAATGTCCTACATATAACAGTTTAGAGCAGTGTTTTTCATCCAGGGTTCCTCCAGAGGTTTATATGTGTTCCTGGAGTAATTTGTGCCCCTCAGGTCAGTTTAAGTGACACCAATGATCTTTTTGGCTATCTGTAAGGATGACATTCTTTCTAATGGCCAACAATGTAAGCGGCATTTTTCCTATTGACCACCAAGCTAATATACTGTGACCTGTGGATATAGAAAATATAGCAGGGGTTCCACAAGACCTGAAAGTTATTTGAATGGTTCCCCAATGTTAAAATGTTTGAGAAACAGTGGTTTAGGTGCTTGGTACGTAGACTTTGCCAGATCATCTTGAGAGTGCAGAATCTATGACATGGGTCCCATAACTTTACATCTTTTTTATATGTATCTTCTTTCATATGCAGTAAATAAACTTTCATACTACATTGTTGAATGGGTCTGTGACTTAATGTATTGATGTAAAAGACAGCCAAGCCAACTAACATTTATAAAAAGGATCAGGAATAGAAATTTCTGTTTGTTCTCATGACAGTGAATATCTGTGTCCCAGCTCTTTATTGTCCATATAGTTATCCTACTTTCATATCTACATGGAAGATATTACATACAAAGTAATGTCATCTATGTAAAAAAAAACACCATTCCCCCTATTTGTATAGTACAATAGTACTCCCTTCCTGACAGACCCTCCCTCGTTTTCTGGGAAAAGATAAACCAATCTAACTTATTTTTATTTTTTAAAGTCTTATGTTTCTAGAAGTGATCAGGCTATAACAAATCTATTGAACCAGAGGGGACATTTTAAAAGTGGCACTGCTTCAAATCATACAATGTCACACAGATGTCATGTAACCAGACCAATAGTACTTAGAAGAATTCTTTAAAATAGGTTTTGATTCAGCCTGTTATGCCTTAATAGCTTTATTTAAAGTTGTTGAAGCTGCCATAACATAGGTCCATTATTTCTTTGCATTTTATAAAAATGATTTTGTTGGTAGTATAGTATATTAGTACTATAGTACTAATAGTAATATTAGTTTCTTAGTATATTAGTACATTTCTAAAGGTCACATGAATTTTTTACTGTTATTATATGTTTTTATCTACTTAAATGGTTATGGAAATCTTAAAACTTTTGATCAATTAACCATCACAAACTAAGTCACAAACCAATAAGCTTTTTCACCTTTTCCTTCAAGGTCTTTGAAGATGATGTTCTCGATAGTGGTTTTGAACATGTGTCATCTGGGTCTTCTGATGTGTTCCTGGATCTTGACTTTGAAGAGGATGAAATTCCTGGTCTACCTAATCTTCCTCCTGCCAAAACAGCCTTTGCCATTGATCTGGAATGGGACCCGATGGGGGATGTTGGCAGCTCAGGGTCTCATGATGAGATCCCAAGATCTAGTATGTGACCAATTTCTTGTCTGGAATTCATCATTTATAAATAATGTGTAGACTAATTCGTAACAGGGTCAACCCACACCAGACTAATCTTACAGTTTTGGTCATCTTGCTGGGCTGAATTATCAACTTATCTTCCTTTATCTTTATTAAACTCCCTTAGTCATATCCCTGCCAAATTTAAACATATCTTCATCTGAATTTCTGCTTAAAGTATTTCAAATATATATATATATATATATATATATATATATATATATATATATATAATTATATAAAAATTCTTTATATAGTAAAATGAAAATCTGATATGTAAGAACCTTTACAATGGCCAATTGAAGGTGGAACTGGGTGTTTAAATCATACTATTAAAGTCAATGAAAGATGTAAAAAGGTGTAAAGAAAATTTTGGCAAGCAAAAGAACTGATTTCGTATTTACCAAAATGTTGTTGAAATTGGCTCCTAAATAATCAGAATAATTTTGTTGACACAAAGAAAATTTACAGAAATATACTCTGCACTACTAAATAAGTAGTAGTAGTGTAGTGTATATGTTTAAACATCCAATAACACGAAGAAAAAAACATACATACTTGTTTAATGTCCCTACCTTTTTGTTAGGAAAGAAAAAAGAAAGAATAAGAAAAAACACACAAACATCACAATTGCATCTTTAAAAACTAAAAAAACTTCAATTTCACTGTTTCTTTGAACTCCAATACATCTCCAATGAATAGTACATTTACTAAAATATTAATAAACATTTTCTCATTTAATCTGATTAAAAATTAGTGAATGATTTAATTCACTGCTATGAATGGTTGTGCTAATCTTAGGTGAAAAATTTACATGTATACAGTGGTCCCTCAATTTGAACCACCGCCATTAACTCCTATAGAGAAGAGGACAATGGGGTGCTGCTCGTCCTCCCCCCTAATCCTCCATTGAACAGAACAGTGGTCTGATCATTCATCTGCCACTGGAAACTATCACGAAATATCTATTCCTGTGACGTCTATTGGACGCCTGTATGAGCCATTAAATATCACTTTCCATGATAAGCTAACCAATACATCTGTCTATGAAAGTTAACACTTATTTTCCATTGCACCCAACAGACTATGGAAAGACGGTAAGGAGGAATAAGTACTCTGAGAGTAGTGTGAGTACTGACTCTGGGGTCAACAATTCCAAACATAGAAGCCAAGAGGACCTGTTGCCAGTAGAAGATTTACCTGCTTTCATTGCCCCTAGAGGAACTGGTATCCCAGAGGGATTCCGAAAACCTGAAGTTGACATCCAAGTGCAAACAGCAGATAGCAAGGTAAATACAGATTATTTTTCTCTTTATCCTGGTTCATTATCTCATTTTAACTGCTTATCTGCACCTTAGTTTCTGTTGCTCTTTCTTACATTCTTATCATTATACTTATTACCTGTCCTGCTCTTTGCACTGGTTTTAACTTTGGTCAGCAGCTGCCAACTTCTGTTAGACTTATGCATTGAGTGACCAAAATTAGCTGAAGAAACACTAGGCATAGTACATACTGTGCCAATGACAATGTACATTACTGCCAAATGTATGAATAAAAAACTGACACGTTTTATAAATAAGGAAAAATAAAGTTTGTGTCAAGTCAAGAACTTTTTTTCTAGTTTTAGATTGAATGGGGAGAATTATTACACCTGTCAGGTATTTTTGATGTTCAGGGCTTGCCCAACACTACTAAACCAATTTCTGTATATTGTGTACTCGAGAATGAAAAAGGAACAGTAAAACAGCCACCTTATGTAGTGACTAGTAAACTGCAATATATTAGGAATTTGTTCTTGGGTTTAGCTCTGCATTAAATATTATGTCCATATTTGTAATAAAAGTAGTTTTTTTTTAGTTTCACATCAATGCAGCTTCACTTCTCCAAAGTTACAGAAAGTGAGTTGCCGCCTTTTTGTTATACATGCAGGCTGCCCATTATACCCATGTGTCATCACATTACACTGTGTATCCTTTCAGGTCTACTAGCTGTCCATGTACTGGTGGTTGTGTGGCTTTGTACTTCTATGTTATGCAGGTTTATTTGTACTCTGTGTTTATTCTGTAGTCTCATAACTGTGATATTTTAACTCTTGTAGGTTATGTGCTGTGATCTTCCAGGTCTGGAACCAGGACGGCTAAAAGCTGCTTCCTATTGTGGTAAGAATCACAAATCCTCTCATATGAGTATTAAACATACAGATTAGAAAATGAAAACCTGTTTTTAACCTTCACAGGCTTATAGGCCTCAGGCCAATTTTGGACTGAGCACATGCATAGGCAGAGGCTACCTACAGTCTACAAATCCATAGATCCATAAATACACTGCTGAAGATATAAATCTTATTTTCTTTTGTAAAAGATGAGGTTGGCTCCACCCCCTTTGTATCTTAAGCACCCTATTGGTTATTTAAAGGGACAGGCAGTCTTACTGGCTAATGAAAGTCTCAGTAAGTAGCGCGGGGGTGGGACAAGGTAACATTAAGCGTTACAGGAAGAATGTAGTATTTCCTCATATCCTCCTACTTTTAAGTTGGCCTTCACTACGCAAAAAACAAAAACTGACCTAGGAATTTCCTACTTTAAGGTATAGACAGGCCTAACTAACACCCATATGACACCATATAATGTTATAGAAAATGGCTAGAGACTTCAAACATGTTTCACTTGTTGTTGAATACTGTAAGTCTGCTGCAGGAGACAACTAGTGACCGTGAATGTATTACGGGAGGCTGATAGAGATCATTGACTCATAACCTCATCACACATGGCTCCAAGACTTCTCTAGAGCTGCCCCAACTCTCTGGAATGGTCTTCCTCTTCCTATTCGGCTTGCTCCTACTTGCTGCTCATTTAAAAGAGCACTCAAAACCCATTTTTCCAAACTTGCCTACACGTCTTCTTCTGTCTCCTGAAACCCTCACTACTTCCCACCACTACATATCTCCCCTGCTTTTGTGTATTACTTCCCCCACCTCTTAGATTATAAGCTCTTTGGGGCAGTGTCTTCTCCTCCTGTGTCACGGTCTGTATATGTCTGTCATTTGCAACCCCTATTACATGTACAGCGCTGCATAATATGTTGGCAGTATATAAATCCTGTTTATTAATAATAATAATAATAATAATAATAATATTAAGTGACAATAAAGCCCTTTTGTATATCAATTACTGGAGTCTGCACAAGTGCAACACGGCAAGCTTTTAAGGACTGAATGTGGCCCTCAGCCTCAAGCTGGCTGTTATGGTTCCAGAGGGTCCTGGAAGCCCTGAAAACCAAGGCATCCAGTAAGTGGATATAGATTCCAAGCTCCAAAGTTGTTGTCTTTAGGCTTTGCCTATGATATGAATTTATGTAAAGGTTAACAAGGTTCACAATATCGAAATATGGGAGTTCCCAGAGTATTTTGCAAGAAAAGAATATCTTGCACATATATGACTAGATGTCCTCCTTTGACATTTAATTAAGATCCCTCACATTTAATTTCTTTTGTAGTCATTACATGGTGTGATTTGTGGCTAATTTGTGCTTGTAAATACTTTAAAAAACCTTAATTTCCTTATTGAAAATGCTGCTTCCGGGACTCATACCCCAATCTTCTCATCTCAAGTGTTCTCACACAGACTTGTATAGTTTGTGTATAGTTTTGTGTGCATGACCAGGTCTGCTATTGCCTGTTGAACAGCACCGTCAGATTACCTGTTGTTACAGGAAAAGCAGAGAAAACTATAGAATGGAAAATTGCTAATAGGTAGTCTAACTGCATAGCTATTGCTGCAACGTTAAAGCGTACCTCAACACAGAAATTTCATTTTCATAAAAGGATAGACAACCCTTTTATGTCAATGAATTCTGTTCGTTTTTTAAAGTGCAGCACTGCCCCCTATTTCTCGATCACCTAGGTGAACAAGAATGAATGGGAGCACAAAGCCTCCCGGGATACCTTCATCATGCATCCCAGGAGGCTCTTGGGTGCTCCTTCTACGCATGCTCAAGCATCTCAGGAATACGCAGAAGGAGCCACGCATGCGCAGTGAGATCGGCAATTTTTTTTCCAGCCTACATCACCCGATCTCGCGCCTGGGTCAGGTGACATAGTAAGAAGAACCCAGAAGAAGAGGAGAAGATGGCAGCACCCAGCACGCCAGCTCGGAGACAGATACCGGGACAACGTGGGACCCTCAGAAGCGATCGTCTGCCTGCGGGATTAAAGGTGTGTATTTTTTTAGGCACTTTTCAGTTTAGTTTTTCTTTAAAGCAGAAGAACTAAGATTCAACTTTAAATATCTGCGATCAGGCAGGGCTTTAGGTCTATTTTTTATGTATTCAGAAAGATCTTTTAGGCTTGCTTATATTGTGTTATTTTACCAGATTCCTTTTTACATTACAAAGAACACATATTATTGGCCTGGAGGGGAGTTGGAAAGTCTCCGAATGCTGCAGTAACAGCTAAACATTTACAGTAAGCCAGAATTCTGGGAAGGAATTCAATGATGGCACATATGATGATTTAGCAGATTTATCTTCCTGCGGGAGCCTTGGCTGAGTCTTCTTCCTTTACTACAGCAGTATCTGGGAAATTGTTTTTATGGAAATCAATGATATCAATAAACCTGCTGTGCTATGTGTCCTTGCCCTGCTGTGTCAAAGGGACACTATTACTTAAAGAAAAAAAAAACATCCCTCACTCTGCAAACAAGGACCCGAATTTATTAAAGCTCTCCAAGACTGAACTATCATGGCACATCCTGAGTGATCCAACAAACCTGAAATGAATTCCTTAAAAATATTTTGCTTCTAGTTGGCAAATGTTTTCAATCCTGGACCTGATCCATTCCAGGTTTTCTGTATCACTCAGCTTCTCCCATGCTAGTCATTCTTCTCCAGTTTGGAGAGTTTTATTAAATTAGGCCCAATGTATAGGATTGTAAATTGCCTACAATGCATGTGCAGTGCTGTGTCCTTTTCAGGTAATTCCTGACATCTATATTATGATGGAAATGTAGCTAGGTCCAATAAAACTTTTTTGCATACACAGTACATCAGAAAAGCCACCTAATGAAAGGAGATGAGCAATGTGGTCACGGCTGATAAAATGGCAGGCAGCTTTGGACACTCAGACACAAAACACTGAATACTTGGAGATAAGAGAGAATCTCAGGTGTCCCCATATCCAATGTTTACTTTATAGTGATAAGTCTTAATGATTTTTTGTACACCTTTAGAACCATTAGAGAATTCTTGTGTGTAGTTTTGTATCATTATTGGATAAAATGAAAATGTCTTTATAGACCTCAGTCTTATACTGTTGTCAAACGTATTTCTTAGCAGGGAGTAAAAAAAGTGCAATCAGACAAATAAGGCCTCAAAGCAAGCAGTGTCTACTATGACATATCTCAAGCCAACATAGTGCTCTGGGGATCCTATGTCATGTAAATGTGTTAATACAGGGCAAAAGTAGCCATACCCCTAAATTATAAGAGGAATTTTAGAATATGATCACCTAAAATTACCATAATTCATTGAAAATGTATTCCCTTTCCAGCATCTTTCCCTGTGGACACACCAGATTTGGGACACAGGACAGAAAATCCCCAGCTTGTACCTAGCTATGACTGTACTTTGTCTGATCAGGGAATGCCACTTGCCTCTAAAACCCAAATGACTGACAGCCACATACAGCACAATGTCCCTGGACAGAGGAGAAGACAGGGGAGAAAAAAGAAAGTGAATCAAATACAGGTAGGTGGCATGTTCATAAATAATTATGTGTTATATTGGAAAGTGTCACATATTATGCATATTTTAACTGTTTGCTAGTGTTTTGGAGCTGGTCTACCTGTCCCACCCATTCCAATGTTGGCCGGTTATCCTGCCTTTTAGTTATGGATCAATGATCTGCAACTGACCAAAACCATTATATGTTCACTTTTTATGTAAATTATGACACTGTAATACTATATAAGCGAGCTCCAAATATAAATATAATATAAACCAGACAATGGTCTACATTTTATCGGGCACTTTATATGGCTTTGCCAGCAGGAGCTGAAATATGTATCTAAGAAAAGATCAGTCATATATGTAGCATGGAAACACAATTCTTCAAACTGTGATTAGCGATGGTGGTATGTTACCAGTCTGGGTTATAGGTATAGACTACATGTATTGCTACCTTATTTGCTTATTATAGGGTTTTGCTTACATTGCTTTTTTTGTTTTTTGCCATAGGAGGTTAAAAGGAAGCATCAGCCTGTAAGGCCAGACGTGTCAATTCTCATGGATCCTGGGTGAGAAAGCCTTTCATTATATATATTTTATTGAGAGATGACTTAGGAAATAACAACAACTTAGGATGTTTGAGATAACACTTTATCACAAGGGAAGATCTCATATCCACATAACAGTTGTAGTCACTTCTGAAATAGTTTTAGATACAAGATGTAAAAAACTTTTTCAAACTGAAGTATAGGAGCTTCTTTCTGAACTTTGCAGTTGCCTGGCTATTAAATTGACTGACTTTTTGAGCAAATATTTATATCAGGAAATATATTATAATAAGAGTTAAAGTAAGAAGTCCATCTCTGTAAATTCTTACCAGGTAAGTGGTTTAAAATATCAAGGCTTTGGTTGGCACATCCTTGTGCAGTCTAACTATGTACTTAATAATTCTTTTTTATGACTCCTTATAACGGGTGAAGGCAAAGTTAATATAACAGTGGCAATTATAGTAGTATATATATGTCTGTTTAATAAAACGATAATCTTTGGGTCTCCTTTTGTCTTCTTAGGGATGACATGACCACTTTAAAGTCTTACAAATCCTCCTACAGATGTTCAGGTTCCCTTTGGTATTCAATCAAGTGTTTGACTCTTTTGTCCCTTGTATTCCTCCTCCTGTGTGGATCACTACTCATCTTTCCATTAGGACATTCAAGATGTCCTTCACAGCGATTTTCCTGGACTTTGATGCTCACATACGTTAATGGACCTCCACCCACATAATCAGATATTGAATGACATACAGAGACGTTTTGGGGAGACTTTCTTGTCATAAGAAATGTTCTTTATGCTGGATGAGAGACATTACCCACATAATCATTTGTGTTCTAATGGGTGAGAATTGGCACAATTGATTATTGGAATCTGATGATCAGTTGGAACTTCTCATGGTATTGATGTAACTGTGAGCTCATCTGACAGTGAAGGCATTTAATGTATATATTGTACATTAGCACAAGAAGAGAATGCATATATCCTAAGCAAGGAAACTAAGTAGTTTGTGTGTTGTATTATGGAAAAAAAGATGCATAGATTTATTTTTGTATAAATCAATGATCATGAATGTGGTAAGAGGGGAATGAGTGTGACATTGTTGGTAAGACTTGTTATTCACCATGGGCTACTACCATGCAAAGCAATTGAGTTAAGTATTAATTTTAATCATTTCACACAGCCGTCCTAAATCCAGCTTGGGAAGTTTAGGCATAGTTTAAATTGAGAGCATATCTACAGCATCTGATAACTAGAAAACATACTGTAATTAGGAGAGTACATCAGGAAAGTTTATTAAATATGGAGATTGTAGAAGCCTAATAGGTGTTGACTTTCAGTAGTCTTACAGCAACACTTTGTGAGTTGATTGGTGATTTAAGCTTCCATATGCCCTGGTATAAAATAAAAAGCCCAGGCCCATTTTGACATTTTTTGTTTTTCCTGAGTTTTACCTCTTGCAATGCTGCCATCTTGCCTAGGTCTATTAGGGACTTAAAGGGATGCTCCATTTACTTATGCCAAAAGTATAGCTATTTGTTTCCCCTAAAGCACTTCCACTTTGGATGTTTCCAACACCACTGGACCAAATTCCCTGCCACGGAACTCAAATATTCAATATAATCTAAAACAATGAGGAGGAAGTGAGTGATGTGGGCACTGCATGCAGTGATAGCATTTAGTTGTTTTTTGACCTTTTTACATTGGTGAAGCCTTGATATAACTTTCAGGTCTTCAGGGAATCTTTTCTATAATTACCACATCTTTTCTATATTATCCACAGCTCACAGTACATTAGTGTGGTGGTCAGTGGGAAGAATGCCTCTTATATTGATGTCCAGTTAAAAGAATGTCACCTTTATAGATATATGGAGATTCCAAATATATGGAGAGAGATTATGAAGATTATGATGATGGCCACTTTAATACAGATATTAAGGCATGATAAGTCACGAGGAAAAGTTTAGCTACTTGTAGACCATTGGCAATGCTGGGGACTATATATTTGCCCTCTGCTTACCATTTTTGTGCACAGCTTTCAGAGTTCTGATCCTCTGTAATAAGCATCTGCAATGGAGCTCAGCATCACTCTTGCAAAATATCCTAAAACCTTTATTGCTAAAATTAAGGGCAGTGTCTCCCATAGTTGGCCACTTCATTTATGGCATATTTCATCCATTTCTAAAAAAAGCTGAGACCCCTTAGCAGGTACACCCATACAACACAATACTACAGATGAATATCACGTGAACCAAGGATCCTCTTCCATCTTGACAACTCAATGAGGCTTCCCTTGTATCACCTTCATAGGTCCCCTTGTTCATTTTGGCCCATTTGCAGTAATATTGGCAGAATTTCCACCCCTGAATAACAAAAACTGGAGCTTGAGAAGGGAAAAAAATATTCCCTATAATAAATGAGCTTTACTTTGAGCAGACAAAATTTATTTGCACTAAGTTGTTAAAGAAAAGGTGATAAAAGAGTGAGCACTTTAGTTGCACATTTCATTGTGCATTTTGAATAAAGTATATTTATTAGATCTTCTGATTGTATATTTCTAGGTATTGCATGTGCATTGCATTGTGATTTGTTAAATGGGCCAAAGAGTCTGATGAAGAGAGACAAACCCAATATCTATAATGAAATGTTTGCTCGTGTCATCCTCCAGAACATTTTTTGTATTGCCCTGTCGGTGTCTTTTGCCAGAGAAAATATTATCAGTGATCTTGTCCCTTGTATTATGTTCCCACATTCATGTTTTTTCCTAAAGGTATATCTTAAATAAAAAATAAAATGTGACATCTGCCAGAGATCCCAGTGTATAAGTTGTAATATTAGTAGAAGTGGGGTGTGTAATGTGAAGTCATGGCTTTCAGTCCAAGAAAAGAGGTATTCGGTGGTTGTTGGACTGGAATGATGGACCTCACTACCCATAGGCTTCAGTTGATGGAATCTTTTTTTATTTGGAAAACCATTTAAAATCACATCAACCCCTTTTGGCAAATGGAGAAAATGAATGATTAAGTGATACCTTCTGCTGTTCTACATTTAAAGAAACCTCTACTTTTACTAAAAACAAAGAATTACACATACTGGACTCTATATGGCCAAAAGCTTGCGGATACATTGACCAGCCAATATGTATATGAACACCACTCCAAATGATATATAATAATAGATTCAACATTTTTTAAAATAATAATATATATGAAAGCCACATTGTACAAAGACAACATTTTATACTAGTGTGGGCTTTCAACATATGGCAATGCTTTAAAGAATTCCCTTTTGTGTACTGATATATATTTACAATACGATAAATGATCCTGTGATTGTAGATGGCAGACTCACCCTTTAAGCAGTCAGCTTGAGTAATATCCTCTAAAGGCCGGTCTCATAACCTGAAGAACACTAACAGGTAAGAAAGTAACAGCGCTTGATACTTGCCTGGCAACATATGAGTGACATGGAACAGTTTACTTTTTATAGCCCAAAATGATGAGTTTTGCTTTATGTATCTTGTTCTAAAAATGTCTTGGATAGCTGCCTATGTTTGTTTTTTTATACTGCTTTACATATCTGCTAACATAAACCAAAAATGTAAGATAGCTAAAGTTCTAAACATCTGAATTTAGAACATGCGAGTCCTAAGATGGGCAGTAACTCAATAGTACCCAAGTTCAGTTTGGGTTCAGTAACAGGATTGCTTGATGATCATTACTTAGCTCTTCGCTCTTCCTCCTACTCCAAATGACCACCGAATCTGTAAAATATTTGGCACTAGAAAAGTGAATATCTTATGGAACTTATCCAACAATGAGGCATTGGGTACTTAAGGGGCCAACTGTGAGGCTTGAGGTCCTAGCGTTGTGAAAGCTCTGACCCAGACCTTACCTAAGACTCCTTCATGCCAGGGAACCTTTTACTTTTCCTTGAATAAGCAAAGACTTTGGGTAAACCATATCCAAACCACGCTGGCAATATCTCTTTATTAGACAAAGGTTATACTCCACAGAGCCGAAATCCTTAAGTAATAACTGTATTATCACAGTTACATGGTTATCCATTGCCTTCACCTGTTCATACCATACCATGTCCAATTTCTAACCAACACAGGAATCTCCTTGCTGACACCCCCCTTTGTGCCTCCAGTAAGGCAGCCATCAATCCCCCCCGCCTTCCTTTGGGGTAAACCAGTCTATATACTTACCACTTCATCATACAATATCTTACCTCACCCCTGAGGAAGCCTACATTGGGCGAAATGCGTTGGTTAATGCCACCAATAATTAGTATGGATATGTTCTTGTTGGACTTAAAGGGCAAATAAATGCCAAATCGGTTAGATGTCTTGAGCCAGTTCATGGCCCTAACTCTGTCTACTGTCACATACGATTGTGTTTTTTTTCGGTGTTAATCTACAACAAATGAATATTTTTTTTGCATGCCTTTTTTGCAACTCTGTTTGCATATGTCTTGCTAACTATTGCTAGGGGGTTGTAATTCATCATAATGTGCAACAACAGTGTGTTACATGTGTTTTCTTGCACTGCCATTATAATCATAAGAGTCTTCAATGCTCTTTACAATAGTAAAAGAAAAAATGCACTTTCATGATTTTTTTCACCAATGCTGTGAATTATCACCTTTCAAAACAATAGGTAAGCTGTGGGCATGCTTTGATATGCATCCATAAACATGCTTTATGTTGCAAAGATGTGGACAGGGGTTAATTATTGGCTACCTAATGACTTTTTATGTACCATTTACACCTTTTAGGTACAGTTGGGTGTCGTTGGATAACTGCCCTTCCCTGTGAACATACAGTTACCCTTTAAGATGTCATTATCTTGCAGTTACCAGTCCTATCATATAATGAAATCCAATACTGCAAAAGGTGAATACAGCAAGAAAACTTTGCATGCTATGTACTATTAAAAGTATTTTACCTCTGCACCGTATTATCAAAATGTTCTGCTACAGGTTAACAAGTTCTGAGGCCTCAGAGCAAAGTTTGAACATTGGGTTGTGTGTTCCTTTACAAAGAATGTAATCTAATGTAACCTTTGTAGCACAAAGCGATACAAGTGTATATCTTATGCTGAATAATATTACCTTATCATTTCAAGATAAACTGTCCTATTCTAAACTTTATGAAAATGGGGTATATTAATTATTTTAATCTGATTGGTAGCCAATAAAATGGCATATGTCACCCTCTAATGGTCATCTGCAGGTAGTACATCTTGATGCAATTTATTTTCTTGGCACCAGCACATGGATTTGGAGGGCAGATCTGTGCCAGTATTAGATTGCGTTCCTGGCTTGCCTTCATCAGAAATGGTGAAAAAACAAAATAAATATATGTGGCTTTTGTATTATAAAATCATTGTATTATATAATGTTTGTATTATAATTTGGGTCATTTTGTATAGCAAATCATGTTGAGTCCTATACAAGTTATTTTGTATGCATTTTGTTAGTATTTCCATTAAAAGTCATCTTGTATAAAGCAAGCTGAGTGTAATTAAAGTCTAGACAAAAAAAATAAGCTGAATCATTATTAAATGGCAAAGTTCCAATTACTTTAACAAATTAAATCAATAAAGAAGCAGCCGCATGGGAATTTTAGTGATACTGCCATAACTGCCAGGCTGTAAATCGTGTAACACTGAGGCCTAATAGCATGTACAACTCCTGTGGATCTACCCTAACCCAACCAAGTCCTGGACACTGTCAGAGTAGGGGGCAGACTGAACATGGCAGGTAATTAATTATGGCAGAGGAGTAATTTAGGAAATGTAAATTTGTTTCCCTAACGCATTTTGGAGGTGTCATATGGCAGCCAAAAAGGCATTTCTTGTTAAATTACAATTGGCATTTCCACAACTAAGGGAAGGTTTCTAACTGCCCATTTTTCATTCATGTCAGCCCTATGTTGAGGACTGTTTGCACTGGGTTCTGGGTTGTGATTTCCATTGCCGTTGGGGCTGTCTATTCATGTGAATAGGCTGCCCAACACACCACAATGCACAGTAAAGTCCTGCATGCTGCCCTTTGTGTTGTTGTGTTGCATTGTGCTGGAAAGCTGCACTTTGGGCTCCATGAATGGCAGCATAGAGCACCAATGCATGGGAAGTGTATTGTCATATGTTGTGGTAAATGCTCATTTCTAAGGTTCTTACTCCCAGTTTTGGGGAGATGGCATGGCCACTCTAAGTGCTGTTTAGACCAATCCCTCTCCACCTTTTAAACATGGTGGGAACCCTTGAAAAATATTTTCAGTTCTGGATGATTCTATGGAACCCTGGTTGAGAAACACTGCTCTAGACTATTGATTCTAACATGGTGGCTTAACTGGGAAAGCCCAGGTTACTAATCATGGTGAGAGAATGTTTGTCTACTGCCTCCCAGTATTTTTGTAAGTGCGATTATTTGTATTTTTCTTTTTATAATAAAAGGTTGCGCTATCCAATGCACATAGCTTTTTTTTCTTGTTCCTACAGTCTTTAGCCCTGTAGCCCTGTACTGTACCATTGGTGTAATTGCACAAATTGATAAGAAACAGCCTGAGATCTATGAGACTTTCGTCTGCCCATTCCAGTAAATGTATTTAGATTATTTGGATGTGACATTAAGGTCTCTGGAGTTACCTTTCTTTAAAGGCACCCTGCGCTGTGTTTGAAGGTGTGGACGAACATTTGGAACATTTGTGTTCTCATTCATTGCCATTGTTCTTCCTCATGGCGTCACAGGGGAATGGTTCTGCAGTTCTTATCCTGAATCTGGAACGTTGTCATTCTTTTTTTTTTTTTTTTTTTTTTCTTTGCCTAAGTGATGTTTTGCACATTGAAAACCCCTATAAACACCATGCCCTTTTCATAAAACCCATCCTATCTCCTAAACCAGACAAACGGGCACTGGATATCCAACCTCCATGAAAAGTAGAGCTAGGTGTCCCATCTCATCCCACATATATCTAAAAGCCTTATCGCTTGCGTATTGGGTGAAGTAAGGATGATTTGAAAATACAATTAAGTTTTTATTTTTGTCTATGACCCCATTGTTCAGATTTTGTATCACTTCCCACCCCGGTAACATCCATACAAACCGAGGCAAATATGAAGTGGGGAGCCCAAAGCACAGCCTTCCAGCCCCCTGTATCCTTGCCTATTCTGTAAACTGGGAACGGTTAAACAAAAATGTATCTTCACTGTGTATGGGATTCTTAAATTAAACCTCTAATGGTAGAAACATGGCGGCTGCCATTAGTAATCTCTTCTTTTTGGCTATGATGACTCTCGACCCTCATAACTCTAAGGTATAACACCAGAATGACCTGCTAAACATATGGGTAAGTGATATGGAAAGTGCTGAAGTCAGAAAGACAGCATAACAGGCAGGCAACTAGAATTTTTTAAATAGAGATCAACAATGGCAGCCCATATATTTGTATTATAATGGGTTTACTTTGAACATTCACATCCTGCAATGGGGCAATGTTACATGGGGCAGATTCTAACAGTATACATTGGAAGCTGCAGCAAGTCAGATAAAGCCTGTCTCATTTCCTGGCTGGAGGGCATCTAGCATCATCTATCTCTTTCCTCCTCCATCTGACTGTCCCTGGGCCGTCTTTTTCAGTCATTGGATTTTATCTCTTTTAATCATGGAGGTCAGCATCACATGTAGCCATTACCTTTCGTAGTCTCCAATCGAATTCAGTGTGCCCACCCCAACATTCACCCAGGAAGGCATTTTTATATCTGCACAACTACCCCCCAGAGCCAGCCCACTGCTTGTATCCTAGCTGGGACTGTGGAGAGGGGTACTTAGGCAGGGTGCTGTGATATTTTCAGGAAGCTATGTCCAGCACCATGCATGCTTCTCCCACCAGTCATGATCTGCCTACAGAAGGGCCTAAAATAAGGTACATAAAGAAAACACAAACATTTTATTTGAAAATGATGTCATTAGCATGTTGGCAAAGGGATAAAAGGAAGAAGCAAATAATAAGCAGATCAAACATCAAATTTAACCAAGCTTCCTCTATTTTTCTCCATTCTGAACTATAGGGTACATTCCTAAAACTGTACAAGTGACAAGACGATATTTCCTCCAATTTCCAAGGTGTCGATCATCTGCAGGTTGGGAAAGCGGTGGACGAATTCACAGAACTGCTGTCCATTCACAAATACCTTGTAACGTCCATTGCCTGTACGGATGGAGATCTGGAAGAGAATACAATACGGGTATATAGGGGTGCGGGTGGTTCTAATCAGCCAACATCTAAAGTGGAATATCATTTTTTAATCTTTACAAATTATGGTACTTACATCAAAATACTGGCCGGGTATGAAGGGATTGAATGGGGAACCCCTTTCCTCATTGCCCCAGTTTCCTCTTATGAAGCTGTTTCTCACCACTGCACCCTCGTTCAAACGGACGTTAAAATGCAGAGCAATCTCATTGGTGGACGATGACTTGAAGTTAAGGTGGAAACTGAAAAAAAGATTTGATGGAGATGGTTATTCTGTCTTGATGGATCTGATTAGGAGATACAATGACTGTGCTAAAGTCCTCTGTACATAATCTCGAAATTCACTGAGTAGAACGAGTTATATTTATTTTTTTCCTGTCGGAGAAGTCAGTTTATAAACAAAGTACCCATTGACTTGAGATGGCCATGAGATCCAACCACTGCACAACCAATGTTCCATAAATATACACAGCTAATGACTAAGAATGCATACTTATGCTATGTGTGGAAACCTTGTCATGATCACCAGCAATTGACCAGCCTGGAGGTTTTTGGGCTGGTTGAAATTAAACCGTAGGCACAGATTTGTTGCCTGTTCTGACAAATACATTCTAATATTATTATTCAGTATTTATATAGTGATGATATATTACGCAGCACTTTACACATAGTCATGTCACAAACTGTCCCTCAAAGGGGCTCATAATCTAATGTCCCTACCATAGTCCTAATATAGTCTAAGGTCAATTTTGGGGGGGGGAAAGACAATTAACCTAACTGTATGTTTTTGGAAAGTGGGAGGAAACCAGAGTACCCAAAGGAAACCCACACAAACACTAGGGGAACCTACAAACTCCATTCAGATAGTGTCCTAGCCAAGGGACCCAGCCAGAGTACTAACCACTGAGACACCATGCTTTCCCTGGCAATGTTTAGGTTATGTCTAAGGAATTGTGACAACAGGCTTTAGTTTTTCAGAACTTCTTCCCTCCCTGAACATGTTTTGCCAGGCAAAACAGCTTAAGCAGGAGGCCCTCTGCACCAACAATAAATTGTGAATTATCCGACAAGTGTATCAAACTGATACACTTGCTGCATTTGCTCACTATAAGGTGAGGCCCATATAACCCTAAGGGTACCTTTGAACCCCCTGGTTTAAATGTTCCCTATGCCTATGTTATATAAACCCATATTAAATATGACTGACTGAACATCGAGAAGAACTATTTATACGCAAAGAACAGTATTGGTGTCTATGGGAACATTTTCCCCAACAACCAGCTATTCTAAACTAGAATAAAGGTTCAGGCTTTGCACACCCTTCAGTTTTCCCCACTTTCAGCTAATTTAAATATGAGGAGGGCAGGAAAGATGTGTAAAGGTTTACACACGATTAAAAGGTAATTGTATTCTCTGCAATAATAATGATAATAAACTATTACTGCAACATTGACAGTTTGCATGACACCACGGCACATTTGATGGCCATGCTTTAATAATTGGCCCTGATGTCTCTTGGTGGGACTGCTGGGTGTTGCCGCACAATCTGAGAACTACAGAGGATGATTTTAGGATCCTGCAAACACAGATTTGTCTGTATTTTTCCTGGCATGGATACAACTCATTCACAGTATTAGAATAGTGTCAGCCAAAGGGATTTACCAGCAGTCATCTGACTGCACCGATAAAAGTAACAGTATAAGTCACTGTATAAGCAGACTGTCGCATGTAAATTATTTGAAATGTAATATATTTTTTATGGAAAGTACATTTAATTACACAATGCAAACAAGGGATGAAAAACCTGGCTAATAGTGTGATATACTGGAGGTGACACAAACGGAGTAAAGAAGTAAAACTGGAGGTTCTCCTCCTCCATTATAAAACCCCTGCCCCAAAACATTTAAGGATTTAAGACAATTCCTATTTTTGTTTGTTTTGTTTTGGGAAAGTCACTTCATCACCCGAATAAAATGCTTATCAGTATTTTGTGCCACTCAATAAATGTTGGCTCTAATAAAACATCAATAAAACTAATAAAACCTAAATATTACTGTAGGTGTTTTCCTTTGGTTTACCTATATCAGCCGCTCTCTCCGCTCCTCCAATGACCTACTACTAACTTCCTCACCACACGCACAATTGCAAGACTTCTCTAGACCTGCCCCAACTCTCTGGAATGGTCTCCCTCGTCCTATTCGGCTTGCTCCTACTTTCTGTTCATTTAAAAGAGAACTCAAAACCCATTGTTTCAAACTCACACACCTTCTTCTGTCTTTAAAACCCTCACTACTTCCCACCACTACATATCCCCCAGCTATTGTGTGTAAATTCCCCCACCTAATAGATTGTAAGCTCTTCGGGGCAGGGTCCTCTCCTACACCTGTGTCACTGTCTGTATCTGTCTATCATTTGCAACCCCTATTTAATGTACAGCGCTGTGTAATATGTTGGCACTATATCAATACAGTTTATTAATATTATTAATAATAATAATAATAATATCTTAAAGAGATGATCCTTATCCCTAATTTGTGGAGTATTTTCATTGACCTGCAATACAGTTAAACCTCATGTATACAAGTCTATATATCCCAAAATAATCAGAAACCCTGATCAAATTCAACTAAAGTTAAAAAAAAGATAACGGTCCTATTGTAAAAATGCAAAAACTAATGTCTAACTGTATCAGCACCCTGGGCAGATGCCAACTCTGGATTATAATAATGGTATCATCATACATAGGATATGATATTATATTTTTTGGTGTACAATGTTGTGTATTCTCTTACCTTTGCCCTCCTTGGGGTATAAAGCCTCTCACTACAAAGGTCCTCTTGGGTGATACACCTCCAGGTATGTTTCCATAATATGGAACTGGCTGTGATGAGGAAGATAAAAAGCTCCATAAGTAAAGCAGTAAACCCAGGTTGATTATATAAGACCAATCATGGAGTGCAAAGGGCAGGAACTTATATCATTCAGGTTTATGGTTGATTCCTCATTCCTTACTAAGGAATAAAGCACAATGCACGTTATTACTGAACCACTTTATATAATGAGCCTGTGGGACGTACAGAAACACATAGATGATTGAGTGTTCATGGCCAGGGAAGCAAGCAGAGCATATCAGAGTATTCTATAGAAGAAATGTATGCAATAATATCTGGAGATTATGGGGAACTTTGCTAACATTGTACCCATGCAATGTTATTCCTCCCGCAGGATAGTCATGGATGTACCTGTCACCACAATGCAGTTCTATTCATTAGGTCACACAGCTATCTAGCCCTGTGTCTCCAACATAAAAAATGAGTAAAAGAAAAATTGCAGGCTGAGAAGAATAGGACAAAATGGGGTGTTCTTACCCAATACAAAACGTAATCAAACTTGTTCCTTACTGTGACTTCAATATCAGAATTGCTAAAACTTTAATTCTCTGTTATACTTTTTTATTGAACCCATCTCTGGCTTCTCCCCAGCTAATAAAAATATTCTGCAGAAGGTCATTACTAAAGTTACTGCAGGAAATCCTCTTTAAGGCAGCTTACATGGAGGAACCTGCTCTTTCATTGAAGTCTTCCATTCTCACATTAGTTTCTACATTGGCAGTAAAAGGAAGACATGCACTAAATAGAAGAGATTTATGTTCACAGATTACCCCATTACAGACTACGAGGCACCAATGCAGAACTTTTGGATTTTTTGAGAGGCATAATACTCTTCTTATCAGACCAACTATTATCTTGTCCCATTTGTGAAGACTAAACTAGTCCTAATTTAAGGTGGTGGTGCATAATGACCTTTTCTAAATACAAAAAATGAACCAAATAATAAATAGTGCAAATGACAAGGGGGCACTGTTTGCATCTAGAGGAGAAGAGGTGTAACGGCTACAAACGAAAAGGTTTTTACATGAGTTCCAAAAATACTGGATGTGTTTCTAAATATATTGAATATTATTGGCTAATATTGTTTATAGGAAATCACACTGTCGGTTTTAGATCCAAGGAGCATCCAATTTACTTTGGGAAATATTCAGAACTTTTTTAGCATTACTCTGGATCATGTATGGATTTAAGGATCTGAGGATGCAGTTTTTTTTTCTTTTGACTGAACTCAATAGACTTTTTGTGAATCTAACTCCAACCAGGTCCACTCAATCACAATGTAGTTCCAATGTTTACTGAGATGTCCGTTAAAACAATTACCCAAATGTTTAATATTATTATGTTGCAGTAAATTTCCAATTATCCCAGGAGGTGATGGAACCATTGAGTGATCTCCCAACCATCTTCCCCCAGGATAGGCGCATAGACAGGAGGAAAAACAAGTAACACATTAGGTGGTGTACCTACCGGGTTGTACACAGGTCCTCCCATTGCCTGTCAGAATAAAAATTGTAGATTAGAACCAAAGATCTTACACAATTGCAGAGTGATAAGATGTATTCATATACTGTATGGAAAATTTGTTATGAAAAGCATGACATTTGCACCATTGGGGGCCTAAAGTGCATCACCGATTGCAGCTGTCTGTTAGGCGGGCATACTAACGGATGGCACCTTCGTTAGGGAACCCCTAAGCAATACCAATTGAACCCTTAAGCAATTAACAATTTGTGGCTCTCAGGTCAGTTTATCTAAAAAACCAACAATCTTTTTGGCTTTCAGTATAGATGACATTCTTCGCAATGGTCGGCAGTGTAAGAATCATTCTTTCCACTGATCACACTAATATACTGTGAGGTGTGAATATAGTAAGTTTAGCAGGGGTTCCCTGAGGACCTAAAAGTTATTTCAAGTGTTGCCCCCAAGTTAAGATAGAGAAACACTGCTCTAAAGGGTTCAGATTCTTTTAGAGGAATTGGTTAGGGCATAAGACATCATCTAGAGCAGGGGTGTCAAACTCAAATACACAGAAAGGTGAAATTAAAAACTTAGACCAAGTCAGGGGCCAAACTTGAAATGAATTGAAAAAATTGAGGAAGTTTTCTACTTCATCCATAACTAACAAAACAAACCCCTCTACACACACTTTAGGGTTGAAAAGACTAATTTCTATCTATCTATGCAACCTGTGTGTTGTTCATCCTCTCACATCACAAGTTTCTGTGACACTAAATATTACACTATGCAGTCCCTAATGGATTGAAACAAACACAATGCCCCTGGTAGTCAGGCACCATGTGATCATTGCCTAGGCTTTGTGTTACATGATGGGTGTACAATAATAATGTCTATGTATTGAAAATGATGATGTGAGGTGGTAATGCGGGCGGGACAGATGTAGTTCATTTTCAGAATTCTTTGGGAGGCCCAAAAAAAAAGGACTTTGAGGGCCAATATTGGCCCGCCGGCCAGAGTTTGGCACCCCTGATTTAGAGTGAACATACAGAAAAATATGATAGAAGGAATACTCACTGGTATGCTCATGTTTGGGTAAGCTGGCAGTGTCATTGCCTTGGATTAAAAAAATATTGATTATTACTTCAATACTAGTTATAAATTGTATTCATAACATCTAGGTCTATAGGATACTTACACCTCCTTGTTGATAAGCAGGAGCACCCATTGGAGCCTGGAAAACATTTGATGCTTATTATATGACAATTCTTAAATATGTAATTCATTCAACATTCGGTAGGTTTTGCAGGGCAATGACCGTGTCTGTGCACAGGGCATCTTCTGGCCCTTTATACTCCTTATAACCTTACCGGCACTTCCTTGCAGCTTCTTTCTTCTCCACTGATGACACTAATATTAGCTAAAATAAAGGGTTCCAGTTTTCACTAATTTGGAAGGCCTGTCTACAGTCTCTGGGCTCCCTAACCAAATGCACCGAAACGTAAATAAATAAAAATCTTCCCTTCCTAGCCACCTTTTTCCGCTATTGACCTTCCAGGTGAACCCTGTGCAGAGCATGTCTTGCAAGAAGACACTCCAGTCTAATGCAAGAGAATCTTCGCATGAAATTTTGGCTTATCTGAATTACATAGGAATCTTTCATCCTCTTTTTATATAAAGTATAAAACTATTTTATTTCTTTTTGAGTGCAAGTAGTTGATTTGGGATGGGAAAATGGCCCACAAAGCAGAACTGGGGCTATGGGAACAGTTAAAACACCTGTTTTTATTGCACTTATTGTACCCTTGTAAAAAGTCCCTTCACATCCTGTACCAGGAACACATCAGGAAAAGATCTACCACAGTGAGGGAATTCCCGAGGATTACTGGCTTAAGCTGCGTACACACTTCCAATTTTTGTCGTTAGAAAGGATCTTTCACAATGACAAGGGAGTGCACGATACATGAACGGTGCTGTACATACAGCACCATTCATGCTCTATGGAGAGGGGAGGGGGAGAGCGAAGGAGCGGCACCCTGCTGCGCGCTCTCCCCTTCCCTTTCATTAGGATCGGCTGTCGTCCATCGTCCGTGGATCCGGCAGGTCGGTCGTCCGGACGATGGACGACACCGACTGTACACACGGCAGATTTTCGCCCGATAATTGGCCGATGCCGATTATCGGGCGATAAAAATCTGACGTGTGTACGTAGCTTTAGTCTTTGCTGAACAAGATGTCAGCTATTGTGTTGCTTTGAGCAAGGTTGTGGGTCCAGGATAAGAATAAGTAAGATAACAGGTTGACCTATGGACAGTGTGAGTTTCAGTGAGTTAATTTACAGATGTCTGATAGGCGTCAGATTTCTGTATCTATTAACAACCTTCCACAATAGTTTCCAGAAGGATATGTGTTCTATAGAGAGGGGAAGGTAAGGAGAATAGAGAGGCACCCTGTTGTGTTCCATTATTATTATTATTATTATTATTACACATTATTTATATAGCACCAACATATTACGCAGTGCTTTACAAAGTCCATAGTCACTAGCTGTCCCTCAAAGGGGCTCAAAGGAAAGAACAGTGATCATCCCTGCTTGGTCATAAATCAACCTCTCATTACTAATTGATAAATGATGTTCAGAGGCTGCTATACACATTCACGATCATTTGGCATGGGGGCAATGGTCTAGTATTTGTACAGCTTGGGGTATTAAATACAGCCTATTGATAACATTACCCTCCAAAAACATGTTTTTTAGGGGTCTTTCGAATACAAATTACACTTGCTGACCTTTAAGTTGATTTGTATTACAGCTGGACACTGCTGTCCTATCTCCAGTATTACTAGGCTCTTTTCATCTTTAGTATTCTCCTTCCATTTCTATAATTATTCCTTACATGTGACTTCTCTTCCACTCATTTTATCAATAGATAAACCTTTTGCACTTTTTTCCTTTTTGGTCATCATCATGAATATTGGTCATTTATTTACTCTATGAATAACATGTTAGTTCTTTTTTATAACTGTTTCCATAAGAAAGGACATTGTATTATAATAGCAAAAATAGCACCATCTGTAAACATTACACCGCCTCAGATTTACAGAATTACATTCCAACTACTTCCATTGTGTGTAGGGCAGTAAAAGCAAAGAAGAGTTCTATCATCTCATGACTAGAAGTCATAGAACCCTAATCTGTCAAACCATTACTATATTATATATATAACAACCATATACATATTATATATATTATTTATGGTTATTTATGTCTTCCTTATAGAATAGAAATTATTATACATTGCCAGCTTTTATCTTCCTACCATACCCAATGTTCTACCTCTTTTTTAGTATTATAATTGCTCCAAGTAATACTACTTACCCCTCCTCCAACAGTGGTTATGGACTGGATAGTGACATCTCCGGCCACGTGCACACATTCCACTCGTTCCATAGGTATCCTGTGGCGAAACTCATAGAATGGAGCTCCGTTCACAATTATCTGGCCACAGAAGAAGAAACAATTACCAATAAAGAATGCATTGCTATTGGAAATTGTATACCAGCCTGAGAATTATGCTTTAATGTATAAAATGATCACACATTACGTATGGTATGGATATTTTATCTAATTCTTTTCTGAATTTAGCATTTAAAAAATAATTTTAGTTCCTAAAGGAAGCCATTGGAGTTTTCAGAAACACAAAAAAAAGAATACCAATACTATTTGAGATGGATATTATGCTTTCAGGTAGGATGAAAAACAATGAAATATTTTTGCTTGATGGAATATGATCTAAAAATTCAAGGTCTACAAACATTTGTCTCAAAATGATCTTTGTTACTGAAGACATACAAACGTATCAGTTATCTTCCAGAGATGCTTGGGATGCTTTACAAAATCCAGGCAACTCCAATGTACAAACACTGGTACATGGATCTGCTTGGAATTTCCCCTTTCCAACATCTCGTGATTGGTCATCACCGTGGCTCATAATATTTGATGGCCTGTTTTAACCTGGGCTAAGAAATGAGGGCCAAGCCCAAATACCTAGTGGTAGTCACAGTGTATATATTGGAGAGTCCTGGGTTTTGGAGCTCTGGAAAGTAACAGAGAAGATAGAGGGGCAGTTGGAATGGATTGTGACAGTGTGAAAATTCAGCACACCTTGAATGGATCTGGTCCAGGATTGAAAACATTTGCTAACAAATACCAATTCCAAGTAGCATTCCAGATTTGCTAGATCACCTAGCTTCACTGATGAAAGTGAAGTGACAGAAGAAAGGTATATCAGTTTTCATACCTGGTAGCCTCCAGGGTTGACCAAAATATTCATCTCGAAATGACCTCCTTTGTGGAAAGGGAAGCCATCTTTTCTTTTCTCCTCACTTCCCCAGGAACCGGACTGGAAGGAGTTGAAGATCACTCTGTCCTTTCCCTGGAAGCGGGGATTAAAATGCAATGCAACATCTGTGCCATCGTGCTGACCACAACCCAAATTTACAGCGAAACTGAAAAAGAAAAACAAAGAAAATAGAAAATAACTAGAAGTAGTGCCTGGATTACATACAAGATAGGGACTGTAGGTTTGTTCTTAAGTTGAATTTGTATGTAGGTTGGAACAGGTACATTATTTTAATAAATGCAATTAGGACAGTTTGTCTCAACATATTATTAGGCAGCATGGTGTCAGTTGCTGTATAAAATCCTACCTGTGAGTTAACCACAAACAAAGCAAAAAAAAAAATCTTCATGGAGCCTAGACATTCATTAACTTCTGGAGCAAGCTGTGCTTTGATTTGCAAAAAGAAACAACTGCAGAGTTTGTCTTGGTCATTAAAGAGTTACAAGATGTTGAATAAAGAGCTCAGCCCCTAAGATCACCCACAACTTCAGCTGTGTTTAGCAAAAGATTTCTTCTGCAAGTAATGCAAACCCCTCCCCCCCCTATCAAGTCTCTGTCCTGCACACAAGGGATCAGGGAAGCCTGTTCGTATCTAGGAGTCGTCTGTATGTCGAATGTCCTTAACCCACGTATTACCTGTAATAGTGTAAATATCCACAAATAATGCTAGTTTAAAATCATTCAGCAAGAAAGACAGGTATAGCAAGAGCTGTGTTACTCTTGGGTAGCAAACTGCAGTTGTCTGGCATATGTGTGTAAACTACCGACAGATATCCACAGCAGCTGGAGAATGTACAGGAGGAGAATAGGAGCCACGTATTTAGTCTACACTGGCCAATATAAACGATGTTGTTTTATCAACTTTTATGTTAACTCCAATAAACTAAAAAGGATATGAATTCTTTTAAAAAGAGAGTTGTCACATGACTTCATATCCATTTAGAATGAGCAGATACACCTATTTGTCTAAGACAAGATGGCATTGGTTACAATACTCCAGCATTATATATCTTAAAACTGTTTTGTAGGTCTTGTACCATCATGTCAGCCATTATTCATATTTAGTAGAATGCCAGGGACAGATGTTACAAATCTAAAAAGACTCTAAAAGATGCAAAATGTTAATAGCGTGTCAAAGAAACCTTCTTCTTCTTTAAAGCTAGTTTCTGATTTTAGTAGAGAAAGTTGAACATTTCCTGAGTCTTCTAATGAACATGAAAGGTTTGATGGGGGGTGTCTTGGCCAAGGACATTCTGTTGCAGGTTCTGCAGTATTGCTCTTCTCATCACTTGCAAAGCATAATGGTTGTGATCCAATATATGGGACATTATTCCAAATATTTACTGCTGGGAAACCCTGGGTAGAGCTCCTCTAATAATTGGCATGATTGTACAGACAAGACAGACAGAATCCTGGATGATGTGTTCTCTATGTGGAAAGAGGAAAGGAGGGAGGGGGGTCTGTAATATATTGTAATATTTAACCAGAAAGAATCTAACCAGCTATAAAATACGCATTTATAACTCAGAGAGATCACCCACGCCATGCTCACATGCCAGCCAGAATCACAGATAATCCTAAACTATGTACACAAGTCAGATGATTGTGAGTGCAGATGAACAGTCATGATTGTCTCGGGAAAAGATGTGTGCAGGGGACCCCCAACATTGTTCATCAATCTGCCCTGGACAGCTGCTGTACTTTTCTTTTAAAGACACTGCAGTGGAGTGTTGATCACTCATCCTCCCCCTCCATTCTCCTAAGAACAGCATTGTGGGTACAGCATAGTACATATTATTATTTATTATTACACAGTATTTTTTTAGTGCTGACATATTACACAGCACTGTACAAAGTCCCATAGTCATGTCACTAGCTTTGTCCCCACCATAGTCATATGTGTTTAGTACAGTCTAGGGGGAAATTTGAGGGGGAAGCCAATTAACCTAACTGCATGTTATTCCAATGTGAGAGGAAACCAGAGTTCCCAGGGGAAACCCACACAAATATAGGGAGGACCTGCAACATGGGGACAACCATGCAAATAGAGCCCTGGCCAAGATTCAAACCTGGGACTTAGCACTGCAAAGGCCAGAGTGCTAACCACTGAGCCACCGTGCTGCCCAAGTACATATTACATTGTTGGGATGTGGCAACAGAACACGCAGATCCTGAATGCTGCAAAGTGAGATTTAGGGTATGTGCCCCTCTAACCTGTAAATGACATAATGTGGATATTACCTATAATAAAGATAGGGGCAGTGCTAGGGGTTTAGGCACTGGAGAATGCCTAAAATCATGGAAGAGTAGAAAGATTATTGGTTCTGGAGACTTAGACCACTTTCAGATGTGTGGTCCAAAATCCTGCAATTATCTACTCCTAGGTGCAAAGCGAAAGGCTGCAGGCATTCAGGAGCGGCACTTGTAGCCATTGTGTTTACTGTGTGGCTCTAAAGACTGGAGAAGATAGATTTTCATGGGTGAACCTGGAAAGTCATTTGCTTTTTATTGGCAAATGTTTTTAATCCTGGACCAGATCCATTTCAGATTCACCCAGGTTCTCCTATGATAGCCTATCTTCTCCAATCTTGGAGAACTTTATTAAAATATCAGGCCCAATGATAGATAGAAACATGATGCAATCCAATCAACTCCATTCTTACGTGTTTGCGTGATGAGGAACCATTCCGGTAATGTAAATAGCCATCCCAGGGCGTAGGCCGCCATAGACGGGACTTCTGCAGGGGATAGGCTGAAATAAAATAGAAAAACTTAGAATTCACTTAAACTTAACCAGATACAAGATTTAAAATGTATCTAAATCTAAAAACAAATATTACAGCTTGCTGGTACTTATGTAAAGTACCGGCATTAGTTTTTTTTTTCAGATTCTTTTTTTTTTACGTGATGGTTGTGAAAATATTAAACCTCTCCAGAGTGGACTTCTTATGTCTTCTTCTTTTATCACCATTACATTGGGGTGTGGGAGATTAGTTTATGGAAGAAAAATTCAAACAATATTTTTTCACATTTATCATTTGCTAAATGTTTTTAGCATAAGAATATATAAACTAATGTAGCCTCATCATCTAGGGTCTGGTAAATTGTAATATAATACATTTTTGTTCTTGGTTTAGTTATACTTTGAGTTTTTATCCTGCACTGAAATGGCCAAATATTAAGCGACTCAAAAAAATGTTGATCTTGGATCATTTTACATATCAAATGGAGACAAGTATTTGCTGAAATGATCAGCACATGAGAAGGGGCTGCCATTATTATTATTATTATTATTATTATTATTAATAATCATAATAAACAGTATTTATTTACCACCAACATATCACCCAGTGCTGTACATTAAATAGGTCATTGCTGACCTCTTTGGTTATATCAGTTTTTGAGTCACGGACCCATTAACAAAGTATTGAAGCCATAGAAATAACTTGACTACCATGCAACTAACATTTTTGGAAACAAAAGTTGCCAATGGCAGCCTGCATTCTCCTCTCAGCAAAGGTTACCTATACATAATTGCAAAAAAACATTTCTAATGACAATAAGCTCCCCAGATTTGCCCCAATGCACGGGAAATAGTAAGAAATTCAATGTATAATCTTGGTAAAAAGAGAAATCTTGGAAAGCAGAAAAAATAATGGCTTATTTAATAAATTTAATTTAAAGACTCCAAATGTAAGCATTGTCCAAGTAAAAAAGACATAGCTTGCTGCAATGGTTTACTGGATTATTTAGGAAAATTAAACATGGGTTTAGCAAGGTGAAAGACTATAGGCAATGAATTGACAAAAGCCATAGCATTCCACATTATTGGATTATTTAAGAAAATTGGATAGGCAGAAGAAGCAGCGACCCACCACCTTCGATTGTTCTGATCATTCTAAGAGGAAGGAAAAAAAAATCTTGGTGGCTACTATGAGTTAAAATTTATGCAAAAAGTGCAATCAGACGGCCATGTCTTGTGGATAAAATTGGCACTTACTGGGTTGTACAATGGATAGTATCCCTGAGCTGGAACGTACGACATGGCTGGTCAGCTGTTATCGTCCACCTGGTAAAGTCACCTGAGAAACGGAGAGCAACTCATACAAATGAATGATTATATATGCATACGTAATGTGGGAGTGTCAGGTGATATGAGTTATTGCAACCTTTGTCCTTCACTAAACTCCTTCCTTTTGCAATAGGCATAACGTTTGTTCATGCGGTATAAAGGATATATGTTAGCTCTCTGGCCAGCCTTAAACATAAACTTCAGAATAACAATGGTGGGGTGGGGTCAACTGCTCTTATCAGAACTTTGCAGATAGAACAGAGATAGGAAAAACCTCCAGAAATAGCCGATAACTTAAGACCTTTTGGTGGAATCTAAGCCAAATAGGTACATAAGTAAGGCTGTTGTATAAAGCAGCGGTCCCCAACCTTTTGGACCTCACAGACCATTAAATTCATCATTTTAAATCCTGCAGATTATTAATGTGATTTTATTTAAAAAGATAAATACTTTTGTAAAAGATTGATCTTCCTAATGATGCTTGACTGTGTAGGCTCTGATTCATTGATCAGCTCACGGTTAGGTGAAGTATTACTATTGTTACTATTATCATTAGTTGCATTATCTTTGGAATTAGTAACGAAATGCAAACTATTTGTTTGCTTTTTCTCACCTATTATGGGTTTATTTCATTTCTATCTAAGACCAAACAAGAAATGAGAGTTAACAAAGTCTATTTGATGCCATCAAATATAACAGTTAAAGAAAATACACAGTTACGGTCATACTTACCCCAAAAGAGTATCTGAGAAATAAACAAATAAAATAAAACAATGGGATGAGAATCGGTATTGGCGGAGACGGGTGACTGTTCTAATCGTGGAAACAATACAGTAACGTATGGCTCAGAAACGGTTGCGTCATACAACTTGACGGTTGTAGTCAGCTGGGGGTAACCACACATGAATTGGATTACTGAAAACCTTCTAAAGCCCAATGCAAAAGAAATGGATAACAATGAACCAATAATCTAATTACTTTGGGATGTGTCAAGGACGATGTTGGTTGTCCAAAAACAAAATGGGAAGTATGAAAGTTTATGAATCAACCCTGTTCTAACTACATATTCTAATTACCATTGTCCTGTGAATTCTAGGAAATGAGTTGATACAGGTGCATAGCTAAAGGTAATAGAGTAAAAGAAGTCATAGCACGAGGGGTAGGAGGGGACCCATTAGGAAGACATTAGGAAGCTGAAGCCGAAGCTGAATCCAAACATCAGGATTGTTGCTAGTTACAGATCTCTATTTGTGTAGTACAAGCAATTTGCATTGCTATCTTAGCAGTGTAGATTTATTACCCTCTGAACTTTTGCTATAGACTGGAATCAATTCTGTATGTCTAATGCAGTCAGAAACTCCAGACATCCTTCTCAGTTGAAGTTTGTAGTTCTGCAAAAGTCTGAAGCTGAAAAAAAGTTTGTCTTGGGGTTATAGGGCCAGATATATTAAAGCTCTCCAAGGCTGGAGAGAATACACTTTCTTCAGTGAAGCTGGGTGATCCAGCAAACCTGGAATCGATCTGGTCTAGCATTTTAAACATTTGCTAGCAAATAGCAAATTACTTTAAAGAAATCCATCCCAGTGTGCCCTCTACAGCCTTGGAGAGCTTTAATAAATCAGGTCCATAGAGTCATTTTTATTCAAAATACAGATCCCTGAGCTTAATGTTACTAGGTATACAGAATGTTGGGAACATATGTTTCCATATGAATTTATTCTCAATAGGGAAAACCTATCGATCCACTTTGTGTGCATCACATTGGTTTACAAGCCTGGATGTTACCTTGTGAAAGTAGTGGTGATGTAATCAATGTATTGCAGTCTGTGTTGTTGGTTGGATACATCGCTACAGACTGCATGTGGAACACTATGGGGGAATCCAAGATCCATCATCGTGCACAAGGAGAATGAGAAGCAATGACAGTGACCAGAGGCAAAGTTTTATACTGGATTGCTGCACAGATCAGGAAAAAAAAGATGTTATACACATCAAGTAGGAATACAAACAGTAGTCTGTATTTGGATAATGTTTGTTTTGCTTGATGTTAAGCTTCATGATAATGATTTGTGTTTCCATAGTTGACACTAATAGCTGATACAGAGAGTTAGTTGGGGAGACCCATTCAAAGTTTGCTATGGGGTACCAAACTTTGTAGATATGTCCCAACTGTACCTCACCAGGACACTGTTGCCAGCTGCAAAGCTTTGGCGTTCACATGTAATAATATTTTACAGCATAATTAGACAAAAGAAATATAACTGTTGGATTACTGATTTATATTGTCGAGCCTGCAATAGCTTTAGCACACCAGATCTCTTTTTATTTATACCGTGGAGTATACAATTGTTTCCTCTAACCAAAGCAGCTGAGCTGGAATGGCATTTCTTGTCTGGCAATTTTCTTGAAAGCTCATATAATAAGGTTTAGTTTTGGTTTAGCCTTTGGAAACATTGTCCAATAAATGAATGTGGAAATTAATTTTAAACACCCAGATTTCTAGGAAGATTCTCAAGAAGACCCCTCTCGTAATCATAAAACTTAAAGGCAAATGTAGAGAGAACAAATGCACGTATCCAAATTTCTATACTATTTTATGGTAAGTATAGCTAATTCTACGCATTCTGAACCGCAAATATTACAATTGCTTGACTAATACAAATCTCTAGATACACCTTCATACTTGATACATTTCCTTTATTGTCCCTAATTGTATTTTTTGATAACTGTAATTCTGGATAAAGCCTTGTACAGACATCATGTCAGATTTTTTGGGATCGCTTTCAGGACAGCACACAGCACCATTCTGTTCAATGGAGAGGCGAGGGGGAAGGACGAGCAAGTGGAAACCATTGTGCTTTCCTTCATAGAAGTGCATAATGATTATTCCTCGAACCCCCACAATCAGAGGACCGCTGTACACATGTTAGAATTTCGCAAACACAACTATTTGTCTTGGGTAGGAATCATTGGATGTATGTATGAAGATATATATTGCCAGTCAATGTCAGGAAATCAATAAGCTACCTGGGTATAACCTCACCTAAAATCTAAACAATTAGCAAATAATTCTTCCAACATCACCCAAATTATCAGATTATCCCTACAGATGTTCACAGCTGGCTCAAACTGACCTTGTTGGGATATAATAAACAGCAAAGCCTTTTCTATAACATTTTGCCATGTGCAAAGTTTTTTATGGGCCCGAATGTCTAAAGCTTTCCCAACATTGGAAATAAAAAATATTTTGAAATAAAAGTTTCTTTTTTACCCACAGCAAGCAGTTACATTTCATTTAGATAATGCATCATGAAATTTGCTACAGACAAGAGATTGTTAGTTTATTTTGATAAACGATTTTGAATATTCAAATAGAACGAAGTTTGTTTCATATACAACACTGTGAAGAGGAAGAAATAAAATACAGTTCCCCAATTAGAAGAACCCTTATCAATTGGCCGTCAGTTACTCAACTGACAAACTAGCAATATATTCTAACTATTGACATGTTATTCTATATAATGCTAATTATTATATGATTAGCAACTGTGCCAATGTATTCTCATTATTTGGTCAGTAATTTAAAAGCTACAAAAGATAGATATCACATTAATATGCCCTATGTACTTCATATTGTAAGTTAAATGAAAAACAAATTTCTTTGTTACACGTGGTTACATTACCAGTTATTATAGAAAGATCTGAACACAAAAGGTTAAACTTTATGTCTTGCAACTTGGTTACCAGGTCTGCTTGATTGTTTTACTCCAAGTGCTACTAGGTTACCAGCTACACAGTGGTGTCCATCAAATAGACTTGATTCTAAATAGAAAATTTAAATGGGAAACTGTACATAAAAAAGCAGGGAAAGCACAAATAACTAGCCTAAAGCATTGCCTGTGATTTCCCTAAGGCTGATCTTTAACTCCCTTCAAACTTATAGTGCTTTGTTCTAAACCATGTGTATGATGAAGGCCATCTTGGTAGAGGCAGGGTTTTTCTTCCCCATGTGAGAACTCCCAGCAAGGAGAACAGTTAACAGCACAATATTGACACCACCAAATCTCCTAGGACTGCAATCAAAGGCAGGGCTGCGGAGTCGGTACAAAAAACCTTCGACTCCAACTCTTCATTTTATAGTACCACCAACTCTGACTCCCCAAATTTAAATATGCTGACCAGGTAATAAGTTCAGGTTGCCAGTAATTTTGTACAGGCCATTGTTCTTCCAGTGCCAATAAAAGTAATAAACATGACAAAGCATTTGGAATTGCAACAATTTTCTGGGAGAAGTGGTGCATTTTGTGATACAAATGCAAGGGTGACAATATTTTTGGCCACAATTGTATATAACTATATGTAATCTGTGCTTACTTTTTACGTACTTTAAAATTCTCATCAATCAATGTGGTTTTGGAATCTTAAAATGTGATGCAAATTCCCAAAAATTTACAGTGAGGGAAAGAAGTATTTGATCCCCTGCTGATTTTGTATGTTTGCTCTCTGACAAAGAAATGACCAGTCTATAATTGGTTTATTGTAGGTGTGAGAGTCAGATTAACAACAAAAGAACCCTCAAAAACCCAATGCTCAAAAGTCAGAGCTTGATGTGCATTGTAATGAGTGAAATAAGTATTTGATCCCCTATCAACCAGCAAGATTTCAGGCTCCCCGGTGTCTTCCCTGTATGCAGGTACGAGCTAAGATTAGGAGGATCCTCTGTAAGGGAGTGCTCCTAACCCGAGCTTGTTATAGTACCTGTATAAAAGACACCTGTCCACAGAAGCAATCAATCAATCAGATTCCAAACTAGCCACCATGGCCAAGACCAAAGAGCTGTCTAAGGATGTCAGGGACAAGATTGTAGACCTACACAAGGCTGGAGTGGGCTACAAGACTATCGCCAAGCAGCTTGGTGACAACAGTTGGCGCGATAATTCGCAGATGGAAGAAACAGAAAAAAAAACTGTGAATCCCTCTCGGTCTGGGGCTCCATGAAAGATCTCCTCCGTGGAGTTGCAATGATCATGAGAACAATGACTAAGCAGCCCAGAACTACACAGGGGGGACTTGTCAATGATCTCAGGGCAGCTGGGACCATAGTCACCAAGAAAACAATTGGTAACACAATGCGCCGTGAAGGCCTGAAATCTTGCAGAGCCCGCAAGGTCCCCCTGCTCAAGACAGCACATGTACAGGCCCATCTGTAGTTTACCAATGAACATCTGAATGATCTGAGGAGAACTGGGTGAAAGTGTTGTGGTCAAATCAGGACCAAAATTGAGCTCTCAACTCTCAACTCAACTCGCCGTGTTTGGGAAGGAGAAATGCTGCCTATGACCCCAAGAACACCATCCCCATCGTAAAACATGGAGGTAGACACATTATTACAGGACACCTTCACCACATCTAAGGGACAATGGACGGGGGCCATGTACTGTCAAATCTTGGGTGAGCACCTCCTTTTCCCAACCAAGGCATTGAAAATGGGTCGTGGATGGGTATTCCAGCATGACAATGCCCCAAAACACACAGCCAAGGCAACAAAGGAGTGGCTCAAGAAGAAGCACATGAAGGTCCTGGAGTGGCCTAGCCAGTCTCCAGATCTTAATCCCATAGAAAATCTGTGCAGGGAGCTGAAGGTTCGAATTGCCAAACATCAGCCGAGAAACCTTACTGACTTGGAGAGGATCTGCCGAGGAGTGGGACAAAATCCCACCTGAGATGTGTGCAAACCTGGGGCCAACTACAAGAAAAGTCTGACCTCCGTGATTGCCACCAAAGGGTTTCCCACCAAGTATGAAGTCATCTTTTGCGAAGGGATCAAATACTTATTTCACTCATTACAATGCACAACAAGCTCTGACTTTTGAGCTATGGGTTTTTGAGGGTTCTTTTGTTGTTATTCTGTCTGTCAAACCAACAATAATCCTACCATTACAATTATAGACTGGTCATTTCTTTGTCAGAGGGCAAACATACAAAATCAGCAGGGGATCAAATACTTCTTTCCCTCACTGTATATGATTGATATTTCTCAGTTTATCCAAAATGGTTTTGGCCATAGATGTACTATATGTTCCTATTCTGCATACTCCTCTTGACCCCAGCCAATAGCCTCTTCATGCCAACATCCCAGTGCTACAAAAAAAACTCAGCTGATACATTTGTTTAATTCAGTCATTCTCCATTATATAGTTGTTGCAATTTTTTACAGTGTATTTAGAGTTTTTCACATAATCCAGACACTGTACATATATGTATTCCAAAGTCTTAGTCAGATAAAGAGAATTATGGACCAAAGGCCGGGTAGAACAACCAATTCCTCATAAAATATGCTCATAAAGAATTCTTACTCCTGAGACATAAGGTCGATAAGCCTAGACAACTTTATCTGTCTGTTTCCTTCTCTAATCCTTGAGTGTAAACATGCTGATTTGCACCGCTGATTTAATAATTGATCACAGTCAAATGGCATTTATTACTAGTTTGGCATATTCCAGGGTTTCTTCTAGGTCCAGTCAGGAGGAAGGGAAAACTTTTACTGGGTACTGGAAGCAAGAACAAGTTTAATAAAACAAGCCCTATATGTCTGCTTTAAAACATATTTCCCTTTGACCATAGAAATTAGTAACAATATCGTCAAAGCACATATACAGCATACTATAAGGCCAAAGGTCCATAAACACCTGACCATCACACTAATAGGAGCTTGTTAAACATACCACAAACAAGACATTTTAGGCAATGCAATTTCAATCATTGGCAACATTTTGGGGAAGGATTTTTGTGTTCCAGCATGTTTTTGCCCCTCTGTTCAAACCCAGCTCCATATAGACATGGTTTATTGAGTTTGGTGAGGAGTAACCCAAATGGCCTTCACAGAACCTTGATGGCTTCAGCCCTACCGAACACCCTGGCTTCCGAAGTAGCCAACCTCCCAATTGCTTTTTTGAGCTGGATGAACACAAAATACCCACAAACACACTAAAAAATTAAAACTACTAAACAGGGGTCAAAGCCATATTACCTGTGGTTTTGGAAATGACCCTCCTAGAATCTGAGATACTGCATCATGTACATTGTTCTCATTTTTTGGTGTCTTCTTTTGGTGATCTCACATAACAATGATCAAAACTCAAGACTAGATAAAACTTCAAGCGTAATATGAGGGGGAAAAAGGAGCTTACTATTAAACAAAAAAAAAACATAATAAAAAAATAATTTGTCTTTAAAACTAGATTACATACGTCTATTGATGTGCTTATGCCCTCATGACCATAGTCATTGGATGGTTGTCATACATACCAGTCATTCACACTTAGATGATGTGCATATAGGTTCTCTGTAACTTTTCTAAGCCCATTGCTGACCAACCTCGGCAGAAGAATTGCTCAGTTAGGCTGTATTTTTTCACCTGGGATAATCCACAATCTTGAATATTCTCTATTAACAAAAACAATTTATTCTCTCTCCTCAATTGTACCATAACCAAGCTGCTTACTGTCCAGCCACTGTACTATATTTGTGACTATTGTCTCTAAGATAATACAATATATAAAAAGTCACCCCCGGCTTATACTCCGGTCAGGTGCATGGGTCCCTCCAGAAAAGCACCCGATCTAGCAGCCGCATCCAGCAGTTTCTGTCTCCTGATGACAATGCCATCAGGCTGTGGCGGAAATACGCTGTCCTCAAAAGCCGGCAGGGGTACGACGGAGTTATGGAGGCTACACAGCGGCGCAACTCCGACGACAAATTCAGAAGTACACAAAACATAGGAAAAACCCACTTACCTTGTTTCGTTGTCGTCCCCCCCACCCCGTCCTGCTGGTCCTCGCAGCTCCTCCGGACACGTCTTCTTTCTTCTGTCTTCAGCCCCCGAATGCAGAGACGACCTCTGGAGTTTTTCCAGTGCCGTTGGTGCGGGCAGGAGGAGCGACGGGAAATTCAAATAATTTTTTTGATTCAATACAAAATAGCTGTATTGAGTCCAATACAAAGGAATCTTTGTATAATACATATATAATTATATTATACATATAATATACATGCTACTGTACAGTTATATTACAGGTTTAACTATTTTTTTTTCTGAGTTTTTTATTTAAAGTTTATTACTAAATTTAATAAATATTGGACATATTTCGGTGAGTAATGCCTAAGAATTATAGCCCTACAATGTAAAATAAATTTCCATGTAAAAAAAATCTAACGCTTTTTGCGTGGAAATACAGAGAGAATTAGAACGCTAGGGGGGCTACATTGGCTGAATGCAGTACCGCTTTCAGCCACTTTTTCCGGACAGAATCATACTATCAGGGAGGTTAAAGAGAATTTAGTGGTTAGGTACGGTAAGTAGTATACCTACCTAACCACTAAATTCTTTCAATGGTATTTGTTTATCATATTATGGCTGTAATGGCCGTATTATGCAATTTTATTGAATTTATTTTGAATATTGAAACTTGCCAGTAGCTGCAGCATTTCCCACCCTCGGCTTATACTCGAGTCAATCAATTTTTCCAGTTTTTCAAGGTAAAAATAGGTACCACGGCTTATACTCAGACTAATACTCGAGTATATACTGTAGTTACTGTCCAGCCCCTGTACTCTATTTGTGGCTACCATCTTTCAGATAATGTACCTTCCCTGTCTTTCCATCTGTCCTTTCTTCAATGATCAAATACTGACACTGACTAACCTCTACCAAAAACGTACCCTCAGGTCTACATTTTGATTATAAGGACTATGTGAACAGGAGGGGGGTGTATAGTTTTCCCGCTGTAAATGCAAATTATCACTGGGAACTCTAAGACTGACTTATAAAAGACAAATGATAAAAAAGGCTATTTTTTCACCGTAAAAGAAATCAAACTGGACTGATGCTGTTATATTTAAGCCAACCTACATATAAAAAAAAACAAAAAAAACAATTACATACATCACTAATACGTTCTGTAAAATTCATAATTTTCTGTGACCCCATGAAACATGGCGAACATCCTCATACAGATATACAAAGGACCCTTTAAGCATCAGGATAACACTTCAATTAATATTTCACTTGGATACAATCAGGTATACTATTATAGATTTTGCCTAAAAGTAATTGTAACATGAATGACCCAGTTCTGATGAATCACTTGCTCTCTCTGTTGAATAAGCGATGACACAATCGTAGATTAGCCCTTGGACATTACCTAAACATTTCTCAATTTGACTCGCAAAGGTCTCCAGATTGTACACGTCATCATATTGCTAACACTATAAATTGTTATAGATGAGGGCAGAGATAAGATGCATTTCTCTTTGACCTTAGAGTAATTATATTTACTTAGGTGTGTTACTCAGGGCAGGACTAGAAAATAAGTTACTATTAACCTGTCTTATCAGCGGGGAGAGGCTGGAAAATACCCTGCAATAAATGGACCCGGCAATGAGGTGTACATCAGGCAGAAACTAATGGGTGACATACAGTATGTGTCAATAGGACTGTATCATAATTTACAATCTTAATAGTGAACATGATGACCACATGCAGGCTGTCACCAATGTTTTACTTGCAAGAACCATGTCACACACTCCCCAGTTACAGGTTCACTTTACAGGACAGAGACCTATTTTTTATTGTCACTCCCTTGCTAACGGATTACTAAGGCTTCACTTTGTAGCTGGTGAATGACATTTCACTGTTCATTATTGAATTATGGTAGCAGGTGAATATCTTCCGTGCAATTGTGAACGGTCCTGTTCCTGGGAACAAGACTGCTAATGTGCTGTCAGATGATTCTTGTCCGATAATCACCTCAGGGCTTATATTGGACTAGAATTTGGCGTGTGTACAGCACTCGTTGTCTGGATGACCGTCCTGGCAGATCCACAGACTTCTAACAAGGAACGTTTGTAATGGAAGTGAAGGGGATAGAGCGCATCGGGGTGCCACTCTGTCGTCCCCCCCAAAGAGAAAGATGCCCCAAGGAGCTTACAATCTAGGAGGTGGGGGAAATATCACACAATAGGAGGGGGGATATGGAGTGGTGGAAAGTAGTGTTTTAAAAGACAAAGGAAGACAGGTAGGGAAATTTAAAAATTGTGTTTTGAGTGCACTTTTGAAGTAGCAAAAAGTGAAAGCAAGCTGAACAGGATGAGGAAGACCATTCCAGAGAGTCAGAGTAGCTCTAGAAAAGTCTTGGAGCCGTGCGTGTGATGAGGTTATGAGTGATTATAAGTCATTAGTAGGTCATTAGAGGAGCGAAGAGAGCGGCTAGGGGAATATTTTTCTACCAGGTCAGAATGGTAAGTGGAATACCAGAGGGGAGGATGTTACAGTAGTCCAGAGGAGAGATTAGAGTGTACAAGGAGTTTGGTGGTCTCTGGGGACAGGTAGGGGCGGATTCTTGAGATGTTGCATAGGTGAAAGTGACAGGACCTGGAAATGTTCTGAATATGGGGGGTAAATGAGACGGAAGAATCAAAGCTTACGCCAAGACAGCGTGCCTGAGGCGAGGGACGAATAACAATACTGTTAACAGTTAGGAATATGTCCGGGGGAGATTTGGAATGTGAGGGGGGGGGGATGATGATGAGTTCTGTTTTATCCAGGTTGAGTTTCAGAAATCTGTCAGACATCCATGATGAGATGGGCAACAGGCAGCATGAGACCTTATCCAGGACTGAAGGAGACAGGTCAGGGGTGGACTTATATAGAGTTGAAGATCATCAGTATAGATGGAACCGTAAAACAAAGGAGGAAATGAGACTAGCGAGAGAGGAGGTGTACAGAGAAAAGAGAACCGGTCCAAGGACTAAACCTAAAAGGTGCGATCACACAGATAGAAAGCAAACCAAGAGAGCAGTATCACCGATTCCAATGGAGTTCATAATTTGGATTAGAAGGGGGTGATCAACAATGTCAAAAGCGGATAAAAGATCTAGGGGAAGGAGCAGAGAAAAGTTGCCTTGAGATTAGGCTCTGAGGAGGTCATTGGCCACTTTATTAAGGGCTATTTCGGTGGAATGGACAGCTTGAAAGCCAGACTGGAGAGGGTCAAGGAGAGAGTTGATGATCAGGTTGAGCGTAGCTGGTACAGAAGAAGAAGAGAGGTAATAAATGTATTTAATACCTCCCATGAATGCACATCTATCTAAAAGAGACGCCAAAAACTCAAAACAACCTTTTTTTTTTTCTTTAATACCCATCATTACACAGAAGACATGTTTAGTTTAAGCATGAAAAGTTTAGCACACTAAACTATTATTGGTCATTAGCAAAACAAAACCAGTTTAATTATTACCAAAAATTTTGAACAACCTTTAAAAACAACATTAACGGATAGGTAAAAAGTCTGAATTCGAGTACTGCAATTTATGAGGAAATGAAATCCATTGACGTTGAATTTCAGGTGAGGAGAAAAGTGCAAGTTGTTTGTTCTACAACAACAAATCCTTCTTTTTGTATTGACACAGAAGATATTTGATCATTGAAAGACTAGATTGAGATGTGGAATATAAAAGGGTGGACACAATGTGTTTAAAGATTGAAAAAAGGAAGATGCCTGTGTTATTCACATTAGCAAGTCATATACATTCTCGGTTTTTTGACCTGAGCAAGTTGACTGGTTCCAGAGGAAAACATGGACAGTTTAATTCAGACTTCAAGGTCTAGGAGATTTTTGTGGTTCAAATACATTTTATCAATATTATGTTTACCTGTAGTTGCAATTTTTGGGTCTATATTAGATTGTAATTACTATTTTAGCCAGATTAACTGTCCCCATGTTTACACTACACCGCTAACATTACAGTTTAGAGAATGTAACATCTTTAGGGTTCTTCTTTTGAAGGGCAGCTTGGGCGGATTTCATGATGTCCTCGGTCTGCAGCATACTCATGTTCCATGTAGCCTGTAATAGGAAGAACACAGACATGTCATTGTTCTGTTACAAGAATAGTTCTGGGAAACACCACCCAAACATTACTTCTCACCATATAATCCAGACTCTCCTGCACGGAGTGATCTCGAGCATAGACAAGGTTGACTTTGGTTCCCTGAACAGCTACAGGGCTCTTGCTGGCAATCTCAGAGGCCAGGTCAAAGCAGGCAGATAGGAGGGAAGACTTATCGGGGAACACACGGCTAGAGTAGAAGAAAAAAGCAAAATCAGTCGAGAACTAGGTACCAGTTAGTGGAGAAGGGGCTAAATGCGGCTCTTTAGACCTTTACTGGCTGTCTTTTAGTAAAGCATTTTTTTTTTAATAACTTTTTCCTCCCTTAACTTTTCTATATATCGTAATGGTATAGAAGACCTATTCTGAACGAAGCATACAAGGTGCTGTTGTGGACTTCTAAAAATGCTGTCGGCTGGCAGGTTGCAATTCTAAGTCTTTTACCTACTGACTTGATTTGCTTATTCTGAATTTCCAGGTCATTATATGAAAAAATAGAAAGCCTCCAGCGATTACCTTATTCTACAAAAAAGGTGGTGTTCAAGGCTTCTGCCTATCCCAAGCAAATGAACCCTTGGCATTGTGATCTTCACTAAAGCCCACCTGTCTGGACTATGACCACCTGACCGAATGCCAGGTCATGTCATGTGACTGGAGAACAAGAAGCAAGGAAAACTTTTCAGTCCTTTATTAACTCTGTATTTACGCATTCCAGAAAAATTGCTATTAGTCTACTTTAAATAGGTATATTATAAATGCTGTGTTAAACAAAAAAAAGCAATGTATACTGACTGATTAAATACCTTTTTTAAGCAGCTCAGAATGGCTGTACTTATTTAAAAGGACTTTCACTTGTTATGGATTACAGGAACCCGGCTCTTTATCATATTAAATAAAGATTTATACCTCACAAAGCCACTGCTCAAGGCTTCATCTGACATCATTTTTCTAGCGGTGAAAGCCAGCTCACTGGCCAAGCTGCAAGGAAAGCAGAAAATGAAATTACCTTTATCATTATATCAAATCATTGCCATATCATTTTATCATCATATATTTTCAGCTCAAACGCCCAGTCTCAATAATCCAAATGTATTCATTTATAAAGCCTCAAATCATGCTCATTGCTTAAATTGTAGGATAGGTAGAAGGGTGGAAATGTATGAAATCAGTTGTTCAAAGCATTTTACCAATTTCATTGATTGCTTTAGGGCAACACGTACAATTCTTATTCAGAGTTTCAGGATTTAGTTACCGCATTTGTTCGATTAATGCACTTTTATAGCATGAACATAATCCGCATCACTTTATAGTCATTCACAGTAATTCACAGGTCCCTGTCCCAATAATGATTACATGAGCACTATAAAAACATTCACCTTTCCACTACTTTTATGAGATTGTGTAAGAAAACCACACAGACATGGGTAGAAGCTACAACCTCCACACACCAGTTCCTGCTGATAATCTAATACTTACACTAATAGGGCCTGATTTAGTAAAGCTCTCCAAGACCAGAAAAGATACACATTCATCAGTGAAGCTTAGTGATCGAGCAACCCTGAAATAGCCATTTTAAAAAGCCATTTGCTAGCCCCCCTAGCAGTATTCCAGAGTGTGATTCGGGGTGGATTTTCCAGGCCACAAGCGATAATCCTAAATCACACTCGGTCACTTTAAACTTAAAAAAAAAAAAAAAAAACACTTACCTTGCTCGGTTGGCGTCCCCCGGAGTCCTGCTGGTCCCCACAGGTCTGGGAACACATCCTCCTCTTCCGATCTCCAGCCGCGAAGTGCAGAGACAATCTCTGCGATGTTTACCTTTTTTTTTTTTTTAACAGATTTTTGTGTTTTTTTTATTTAAAGCTTAATAAATATTTGACATATTTCAGTGAGTTATGCCTAAGAATTTTAGCATACAATGTAAAAAATATTTCCATGCAAAAAAAAAAAAAGTAACACTTTTTACATGAAAAGTTTGACCGAATTAGAACGTTAAGGGGGGCTAACAAATGTTTTCAATCCTGGACCAGATCCATTTCATGTTTGCTAGATAACCTAAGTTCACTGATGAAATTATATTCCCTAGTCTTGAAGATCTTTAGTAAATCAGGCTCATAGTGCATAAAAGCAAGCATACTATATATAACTAACCACTGCACTGCATGTCTTTTAACAAGGCACCCTTCTATATTTAGGAAGCAGGCAGAAACTTTGCACTACTGTGGATTTCGGGTGCACCTGTACTATACCACAATCTGATCCATGGTTCAATACACTTTTAATCTGTTACATATTATAGATAACCCAAATGTGCAAATCAACTACAGAAGCTAGGAGTGGGAAACAAAAGAAGGAAATAATGGGTATTAGTCAGGAAAGATCTTTGAATGTCATTTATGCCATGATCAGTTAGGTCTTTTGGATATAAAATCTGCAGTACCGTCTGCAAAATAATGGAAAGAAGAACTTGAA
>NC_092871.1:16877158-16883804 GCF_032062135.1 Pyxicephalus adspersus
TAACCGTGAGCTGATCAATGAATCAGAGCCTCCACAGTCCTTGTCAGCACCATTAGGAAGATCATTATTTTACAAATGTATTTATCTTTTTAAAAAAATTCATATTAATGGTCAGCGGGATTTAAAATTATGAATTTAGTGGTCCTTGAGGTTCAAACGGTTGTCGGCCACTGGTTTAGAACATCCAGTAAGCTTTTATAGCTGTCTGGGCACCACTAGGGACATTTTCCCTCAGTTCCTGCCCTGGACACAAAAAAAAAAAAAAAATACACTTTGTGTATCAGGATCTATTGCAAGTCAGATGACTCCTATTCCTTATTCTGAAGATGATAAGCCCCATAAATCAAATTGTAGTAACACTTTCTTTAAGAAGTGCGATGTACACTTTATACTACCTTTAAATTGTATTTTAAAAATAAGATTGAAACATATATAGCAATATCTTTCCAGGCCAAAAATACATGTACTAATCTCTAAAAATTTCAAAACACTTGATTCCATGACTCCTTCTTGATCAGTATTTCTGTACTGAAGTATCTTAAGTTAACGTCCGTGTAAACAAGGCCTAGGCTAGGCACAGCTATGAGTTATTCTGCAGCACACAGACTCATTCTTTACATTGAATGGGGCAATGCACAATGTCTGAAAGATGCTTACAGTAATGCATTGTAGCAACATCCTGAAACAAATTGCATTCAGTAAGAATGTCAGATATGGCTTTTTATAGTCTTTATAGACTATATAGGTGTACTACACATAGTGTGAACAAAGCTAAATCACCAGGATTTAAGCTTGTTTTATAAACTCAACTAAATAGACTAGACACAGTCTATCGGTTCGAATCTCGGCCATGGGGTTTGCAAGTTCTCTCTGTGTTTGTGTGGGTATACTCCGGATACTCCAGTTTTCTCCCACATTTCAAAAACATGCAGTTAGGTTTATTGGCTTCCCCCTAAAAAAATGACCGTAGACTGTGTTAATGAAATTTGACTATGGTAGGGACATTAGATTGTGAGCTCCTTTGAGAGACAGCCAGTGACATGACTTTGGACTTTGTACAGTGCTGCGTAATATGTCAGTGCTATATAAATACTGTGTAATAAGAATAATAAAAATAGATACAAGTCTCCCCCTGGTGGTGGTGGAAGGTAGAAATGTTTTTTCTACCTGTTGCAAAAATACATCGGTCAGTGTTGCATGATGTTAAGAGAATCCTGAAGACAAGTAGTCTTTTATATCCTGTGCCTTTTATTATTTATTGATAGTGACTGTTTAGTATTACTCTCATATATGATAACAATATGCTTGGCTTAGTTGTTGTACATGATGCATAGCAGGAGTCTAAAATTTACCCAAAGCTTAACTAAACAATGTATGTTTTTCTCAAGGAACAAAATGTTCCATTAACATATTTTAAGGTGCAATTTTTTCCTTTTTTAAATTTCAGAATTTCTGGTTATGTGACTTGAATAACGCACATGGAATTTTTGGTGCATTTTCAGTACTGTTTCCTTGTGTTACCGTGGACTAGAATGATAACAAACGCACCAAAGATGCATCAGGATTTTTCAAAAGTACAATGCACTTCCCTACACAAACAATGCAAAGTTGTTAGGAGTTTTACAGACTTCAAAGTACCTATTTTCCATGTGCATTTAGCGAGATCCTTGTAAACTCTTTTTTACTCTGGGCAACTGTAAATATTCTCTGCAAAGGGTGCAGCAGAGCCAGTGATATGTGCAAAAGTTTTTGTCAAGAAAATGTTCATAAAATATTGTAAAATACCTTCTGCTCCCAATGACGCTTGGCAAACGTTGAAGGGTTCCTACATCAGCTGCCAGACCCACATCTACTTCCTGCAGGAGACAGGGCGAATTTTTTTATATATATTGTATATTAGCAGCATATTACACAGCCTCATCATGTAGATAAGTTCCCATCAATCCTTGTTACTTGATGGAGCTAACACACTTAGTCCCCGAGTTAAAGACATCCGACATATGGACAACTCCTAGATACGAAGAGGGCTTCCCTGCTGCTCCTGTGCAGGACCTAGGGGGGTGGTTTGCATGACTATCTACACTATCTGTTTCCTTTTCCAGTAAGCATGCATTAAACCTTTAGGTAAAAACAATAATTGTGTCATCAAATATAAACAGAAATGCAAAAAATGGTAAATTTTCCATTGGCCCTTCCCTTTGCCCTGCATTTAGTGCCATTTACGCAGCACTTAGAAGTTTTACTGGGCAATGCACAGTGGGAGGCTCTCTTCTGCTTGCCGCCTGTAACAACCACCTTGGCCACCTGTGCCAAATGTATTCCCCAGTTTTAGTACTGGGCCCACATGTGCAGGATGTTGCAATGGGGTGGGAGAGACAAGGAAGTAGGAAAACAAATGAAGAATAGTCTCCATATAAGAAAACACACTGTCCTTATCTGCTTTTCAGGCCATTCTGTTGCGCTCTCTGAGCCCCTCCATTTCTAAACTCTTATTACCTGGTTACACATGCCCACTGTGTCTTATTCCCCCCTGAAAAGGTTTTGATTTCCTACGGATCCCAAACATCATTTCATCATTGATTCCCATCATCTGCCAAGTTGCTACCCCTACACCACATCACCAGCCTGAGCTACTACTTTTTCCTCCTGAACAGACTGTGCATACCATATAAGAATAAAGCACCATTTACACCAACCTTCTCAATAACACTAAATGATTCCTGATAATCTTTTATCTTCTTGCGCACGTTCCAGGCAATTCTTGCAACGTCGTCCTCCTCATGTTGCAAAAATTCACCGGCGAGGTCCATAAGGTCAATACCTAAGAACACACATAAAAATAGGAGTTTAGAACTTGCCAAAAATAACTAAAAAAACAATTTAAAATAATTGTGTTTGTGCTAAATAAGTCATATTTAACAGTGCAGCTTTCATAACAAACCCTGCTCTCTAAGGAGTTTATAGTGTCCCTGTTACTGACATACACACATCCTATGAGGTCCTGGGGTTTATTCTGCAGCCTCATGAAATGTATTGTGCGGTCCTTGGGCCCATTGATGAGCAGTCAGTGTTTCCCTGCCTTGGTGTGGGTGATTGGCACTGGATCCAAGGGGGCTGTAAGCATGAAGGCAAAATAAATGCAAACAATCACGTGGTTTCAATGATAAAATATTGGAGTTTAGTTTTAATGTTTGCATACAAGATTCAGACAATATTCTTTTGTAAATGTTGTGTTCACAGAATCGGGTCTATGGAGTCCAAGAAATAAATAAGCAAGTATGTTTCTGGTACACTACTGTAGACCTAGTAGTTTGCCACCAGACCTATATGGTCTTAGATGAGAATTGAATTCCTCTAAAAAATATCAGGATCCAAGACATACAAGCTCCAGTCAGACAATAATGTGAGTGTATTCAAACCGTATCCCTCACATCCCTAAAAAATCCTGGTATACAAGTAAAATGTTTGTGCATTTACGTTCTTTTTAAAAAAAACAAAAAAAAAAAACAAATGTTATGAATAAATAAATACATACAAAAAATACACTGCTAATTCTGCCACTCCAGTTGTGTTTTTTGACTCATTCTGACCATGCTAAGCATGGAAGTTGGCATGGTCAGTTTGCCTTCCACCATTTCTCACCTGAGCTATGGGGCAGTGTAGCTAAGACCTAGATGTCCCTACCCTAAAAAGTTCAACAAATAGCACTAGTGCTGCCATATATGGGTGTAGTCAAGTCCTAACCTTATACTAGCTATTAGCCCATATACCAAACACTGAGCTGCACACCAATGATATCATCCCAAACAGAACTTTTTTTTTTTTAAAGTCCCACAGAGGATCCATCTGCTCTGACACAAAAAGAAAAAAATTATCCGAAATGTCCTGACCCCCTAACCATAACACAACCTCTACCCATCCTGCTCGCTGAACCCTAAAACATAGCTGTGCCTAGACCTGATTGCTGTCATATTGGAAGTGACTGTACAAAAGTACCCTGAAGATAGGTCTCCATATAAGAAAACACACTGTCCTTATCTGCTTTTCAGGCCATTCTGTTGCGCTCTCTGAGCCCCTCCATTTCTAAACTCTTATTACCTGGGTACACATGCCCACTGTGTCTTATTCCCCCCTGAAAAGGTTTAGATTTCCTACGGATCCCAAACATCATTTCATCATTGATTCCCATCATCTGCCAAGTTGCTACCCCCAGACGACATCACCAGCCTGAGCTACTACTTTTTCCTCCTGAACAGACTGTGTATACCATATAAGAATAAAGCACCATTCACACCAACCTTCTCAATAACACTAAATGATTCCTGATAATCTTTTATCTTCTTGCGCACGTTCCAGGCAATTCTTGCAGCATCGTCCTCCTCATGTTGCAAAAAATCACCAGCGAGGTCCATAAGGTCAATACCTAAGAACACACATAAAAATAAAAGTTTAAAACTTGCCAATAATAACTGAATGAACAATTTAAAAGGATTTTGTTTGTGCTACAGTCATATTTAACAGTGCAGCTTTCATAACAAATCCTGCTCTCTAAGGAGTTTATAGTGTCCCTGTTACTGACATACACACATCCTATGAGGTCCTTCATTCTGCAGCCTCATGAAATGTTGGTGTGGGTGGTTGGCACTGGATCCAAGGGGGCTATAACCATGAAGGTAAAATAAATGCACATATTCACATGGTTTCAATGATATAATATATTGGAGTCTAATTTTAATGTTTGCATACAAGATTCAGACAATATTCTTTTGTAAATGTTGTGTTCCCAGAATCAGGTCTATGGAGTCAAGGAAATTAATAAACAAGTATGTTTCTGGTACACTACTGTAGATCTAGTAGTTTGCCACCACACCTATAGGGTTGTAGATGAGAATTCAATTTCCTCTAAAAATATCAGGATCCAAGACTTACAAGCTCCAGTTATACAATAATGTGAGTGTATATACACCTTATCCCTCAAATCTCCTAAAAAAATGCTGCTATGCAAGTTAAAATGTTTGTGCATTTTCTTTCATTTTTTAAAAAATACATACAAAAATACACTGCTGATTCTGCCACTCCAGTTGTGTTTATGAATCATTCTGACCATGCTAAGCATGAAAGTTGGCATGGTCAGTTTGCCTTCCACCATTTCTCATCTGAGCTATGGGACAGTGTAGCTAAGACCTAGATGTCCCTACCCTAAAAAGTTCAACAAATAGCAACCTTTACCCATCCTGCTCGCTGAACCCTAAAACATAGCTGTGCCTAGACCTGATTGCTGTCATATTGGAAGTGACTGTACAAAAGTACCCTGAAGATAGCTTTGTACTGCTCAATATAGTTTCCATTGGAAATCTGCACACAGGTTTTACAATGCCCTGACCACCATTATCTTGCATTTCTTGCAGCACCAGGGGAAGATGTCAGGTGACAGATGTAAATTGGTGCCCACTCTCCACAGCACTTGGCAAGTTGGCACACTACTAGAAAGTGCACAGTATGCCAAGGAGGCAATAAAACTGTTAATAAATAGCAATAAAGATGGAGTGAGAAATGTTAGCAAGTCATTTAGACCTAGAAAGGTAAATGCAAAGTGTTGTAGATTCAATTGCTGCATAGAGCCTGCATGTTTTGGAATAAAAAAAAAAAAGAATGTTTGAGAATTATAAAGATGCAAGTAGTCTGACATTCATCATCAATATGTTTCTGAGATGAAAGAACTCCCCCTTCATCAAGGCTTAATATAGGATTGAAGTATCAAAGTTTGGATTACAAAATGTGGGGATTTTTTAAAATAAAATCTTGCACACTGAAGGCCCTTGTTAAGAAAGAACTTCAGCGGTAAGAAACAAACAATTGCTGATATTAGGTGACTGACCTACCTGATGTGAACATTTTACCAGCACCGGAAACAACGACCACTCTACAGTTACAATCGTCTGATAATGCACGGAAGCAGAGGACCATCTCCCTGTGAGCAGACAGAAAAACACATGTATTTTGGAGTTTTGAAATTTGGCAGTCCTGGAATAGTTATAAACTTACATAGTATAAATATAAAATATATAATACATTTAGTATAAAGACAAACAACAAACACTGACTAGTAGATTATTGGTGCCTATACAATAGGAATATTCAGTAGGTGCTTGCCAACCCCAAATATGCTATACGGAGAGGCTGCAGACCTCCCAGTTTCCACGCTTCTTACATATCAGGCGACTACTTCTACTTTGGGTATATTCACCATCATCATTTCTCTGGTGGGGTTCAGCTTCCGATACATGAGCTATTGATACATGGACTATTACATTACAATGTTCTGCTAAACGTATTACTACCCCTGAGGAAGCCTAAAACAGGCGAAATATGTTGGGTTCGAACATACATTTGCTAACTGTATATCTATCCTCCAGGTTAAGACTGAATTTTTGGAATATTTTCCAGTCCACTATCTATAAGTAGTTGCATACCATATAGTGCCATTTTTATGACCGTGAACAGATTCCTTACAGCTTCACTCATTTTGTCTGTATTGTATTTTTGAGTAATGTATCACTAATACAATATTCTCGCCTACTTACTGTTTTCTTTTACTTATGCTGTTACATTTAGTATAACTCATTTTATATTTATAACACACATA
>NC_092871.1:16883931-16912855 GCF_032062135.1 Pyxicephalus adspersus
TGAATCTAGAATAAATTAAAGAAACAAAGGATCTGAAACTGTTGTGTTCTCTTTCTGGAAATGCTAGTTGCCCAGAACTATAATTTCTATAAGTGCCTCTGACTTTTCTCTAACTTTTCTGATTAGAATGTTTGGGTCTTTTTATCACATTTCCTATAAAGCAGACAGCCACAGGAGTGAGAAACAGTGACTAAACAATTTGGAAAGAAAACTGAGTGATGAGAGATATGTACAAGTGATGTTTTTAAAGCAGAACTGTACTCATTGGTGAGTGATGAGCTTCTGTCATATTCAGCAAGTATGCACAGCACATTTGCCGATCATGGCACAGACTTATCTGTGTGCAAGTGTTCTGCAGCATTGACATATCTATGATCTTGTCATCCCTGTGTCCTAGGAAGCTGCCATCTTTGCTGCCAACTCAACAGCAGACTACTGAATGCATGGTCATCAGAGGCATTGGATGAACAGGAGTTACATACAGTATGTCCCACATCTCAAGAGGCTTCTGGCTGCTGCTTCTGCACATGTCCAATGTTGGGCATGCGCAGGAGATTATTTTTACTGCATGCTCAGTTAGATTGGCACTCTTTTTTTCCCTATTTACAGCAGCTAGGTCACCCAATCCCACGCTTGCTCAGTGCGAGATCAGGTGATGTAGGCAACAGTCGGAACAAGAGGAATGAAGATGGCACTGGTACGAAGGTGGATTACAGGAAGATGCGGGACCCAATCCAGGAAACCTTCGGAGGGAACGACGGATCTGCAGAAGTAAAGGCGAGCACGTTTTTGTTTTAGTTTACTTCTGCTTTAAATGGATAATATAGCACTGCCACTCAGAGCAGAGTTTCTATGGCAGCACTGACAAACTGAACAGTCTAAAGCAGCCTTTCCCTAGCTTTGTTAACAAGTAGGAACCATTGCAAAAATTTTAAGGTCTTTGGTGAACCCCTTCAAGAATTTCTATATACACAGCTCACAGTAAATTAGTGTAGTAGTCAGTAGGAAGAATGCCTCTTACATTGCTGGTCAGTAGGAAGAATGTCGCCCTTACAGATAGCCAAATAGATCATTGGTGTCACATAGGCAATATTCTTCCTTGTTTAAGGAACCCCTGGAAACCTCTGGATGAACCCCTAGGGGTCTACTGAACCCTGGTTGAGAAACTCAGGTCTAAAGGGCTTTAAAGGACACCAATTTTAGGAAAAACATAATGCCATTGTCCTCAGATGGTATTTACTTGGCTGTTTCTGACCGGATTTTAAACCTGAATCAGTCCCTGGATTAGAATACTCCTAGATTGTAAGATCTTCAGGGCAGGGTCCTCTCCTCCTGTGTCACTGTCTGTACCTATCTGTCATTTGCAACCCCTATTTAATGTACAGCTCTGCATAATATGTTGGCCCTATATAAATCCTGTTTATTAATAATAATAATAATAATAATAATAATAATAATAATAATAATAATAGACACATAGTAACCAAAACTCATCATTTTGTAAGCATTTTGAATCCACAATCCTTGATTTTTTAAGTCTGAAACATTTTGAAATACCACAATCTGCCTGAAGAGGATGTGTACATTACCAGTGATTTTACCTCCAGAAATCTTTATTCATAGCATTTCTTTTCTCTGGGCGGTTTAGTTCTACATGGAAAATGTGATCTCCTGGCGCTGTGACTTTTAGTGTTGCATAGTTATACGATGCTAGTCCAGCCTCGGAAGACATGTTTCGCAGTCCCAGAAATGCCTTTTGCAAGTCTGAAAATCAAAAACATATTAGACCAAAAGCAGGCTAAAGCTAGCTATGCATATAATAGTTCGCATGTACAATATATATAAAAAATACATAATGTGATGATCCAACCTAAACAATCAGTTTATTTTGTATCAAATGTAGTAGCCTCTTTACTATGCATGGATAGATCTCAAACAAATTGTGCAATATGAGTAATGTGTTATGTAATTTAGACCTTATAGAGCAGCAGTCGCCAACCTTTCAGACCTCACTAAATTCATCATTTTAAATCCCGTGGACCACTAATACGAATTTTTTATTTAAGAAATAGTGTAGTAGAAGTGAGTGTGCATGCAACAGAGAGCCGTGTGTCACTCAAAGGGGAAGAAACATCCCCCAGAGTGACGTCATGATGCCAGAACCTGCCCACTCTACCATTGCAGACTCAGACCTACTTGCTAAACATCCTGGGGGGAAGATTAGGGCTGTGTATGCAACAAAAATTGTGTCCATACCGGGGAAATCATCAGCAGGGTCAGAAAAAGGACCCCACTGGGGGGTGCACCGGCCAGAGCCGCGGGGGAGGGGAAATGTGCTCGGGGATAGGATCAGTAGGGATGGGGAGAAGAAAAGTAGGATGTGTGAGGATTAAATATGGAAGAGGTAGTATGATGGACAAGGTCCTATTCTTACAGTAAACTTCTGATCATACAAAATCAAAAAGAGTGAGGATCCAGTGGGTTAATAAACTAGGATCTGTTTGATGTAACCTTAAAGATGAGGTCCTTAAGTCTCTTATTTTCCTGAGGAAGCCTATATGGGAAAACGTGTCAGAAAAGACCCCTAAACACCCTGCATGCTGTCAATGCAGGAAGAGGTCTTCCTTTAATTATCACAGTTAATATGTGAATATTTTGTATTACTTAATTTTGATTTGAATTGAGTTAAAACAATCAGCGGGAAAAAAAAAACTCTCTCCCCTCTCTCAGGGGTTGGTTGTACTACCCTAATCATAACATGTCACATACACTACACCTTTGGATACCTTTTGCTACAGTTAATAGAATACAATAGCTTTTATGAAACTTGACTTTTAACTATTGACTGCTAATTAAATGGGACCACAATTACCAATCTCTTTCCGTCCTGTAAAAGATACCTGATTAGCTTCTTTGGACAACAGTTGAACTGCTACTGCTGATTTTTGTATATAAATCACACAATGAATTGATTAGCTAAAGTTTAACTTCATCAGATCTACACACATACACACGCTTTAAAGAATTCCCAATACTAAACTAGTAAGGATCCAGGACAGACGGATCAGACAGAGGTGCTGTATAAAGAAAGGGGGTTACCGTTGTCCTCCGTGTCAGTATGCTCTGGATAGGACAAGTGTCGGAATTTGAACAGTTAACGATCAAAGTGTGTTACTCGATTAAAGTTCAGCGTAGGAAGCAGGGAAGAGGTCAGAGCAACTGGCTGAAAAGTTGCAGCAATAACAACACCGGGTATACATATATAACACACAGACAGCAGATCACTCAATTACTTATAATATAGTTAGTCGGGCTGAATAAAGACATAAGTCCATCAAGGTAAACCACTAGGGAAATAATCATAGCCCAAATATAAAACCCTATAAGACATAATTGGTGCAGAGGAAGCCAAAAAAAAAACCTTGGTACAATTTGCTTTAAAAGGGGAAAAAATACTAGTAAAGATAGTACTGGGTACCGCAGCTTGTCCATGTCACCTCCGCTCGCTGCAGAAAGGGCTTACAATGGGAACGTTTCGCTGCATGATTGGATGTAAAGCGATCGAAAGTCTCGATCATGTTGAATTATGGGTACAAAGTTCCTGTACTTCTGACCAATCTCATGGAAAAAAGAAGAATGTTGCGCCCGTATGAGCAGCGTTCTAGCTAATCAACTTTCAATCATCCGTACTTGTGGGTTGAGTGCAAATCTGGCAATGGATCTACCCTGCTTTAAATCTATGGAGGCAATTGAGGTGGCAAATTTCCCCTGGAAGCTGAAGGTAGCGTCTGAAAAGTCACGACAATACAGCCGCCATCAGCCACATGGATCAGAGGCTCCATAAGCGTTAATCTCCCCCCTACTATCAGTCACCAGAGAGGAAAGCACTGGTGTGTCACAGAGACAGGAAGTAAGGAAAAATCTCCCCAATGGGGTAACATAGATAATACCTGACCATCCCCAGTGAAATGGGATTGGGATTACAAAAGAAAGACTGTTGTTTGAACACGGCAGCAGATTGGTGTGATTTATCCAGGGAAAAGGTGAATATTTGTTTATTGATTTGTTATTATAAAGCCTAAATGTAAACAAACATTGTATGACAGCTGGGATCTGTGCTGCATCCAAGAAGCAACAATAACAGACAGGGAATACAGGTTACATCCTGACCTATATCATAGTGACCCACCTCTCTGCAGCAAACCCCTGAACACAGCCATGACCGGTCACATTAATACCGAGCAGCAGCGTAAGACACCTCCGGGTCACTACATGGGCGGCGCCATATTGGGGTTGGCGGATAACTTTGCCACTGAATGACAGCCTGCAGCGCGCGATTGGAGGAGGCAGATAAACACAGACCGCCTAGAGGGCGGGGATAGGGAGGTACATAAAGCGTCACAGGGCGGGATAGAGAGAGAGAGAGAGACGCTGAGCTTCAGGGGGCGGAGATTGGGTGGTACAGAGCAGTAACAGGGCGGAGATATGGAAATAACAGTGACCAGGGGGAGGGGAAAGGGAGGAGGTGTGGTTAAGGGAGTATAGAGTGACCAGAGGTCGGGAATACAGTGGGCCAGAGGGTGGGGTCAGGGTGGTACCGAGCGGCCAGAGGGCGGAGCTAAGAAGATACAGAACAGCCCAGAGGGCGGGGATTGGGAAGAGCAAAGCAATGCACAAATGCTTCCTCCATAAAGTCAGCAGACGTGCAAGCATTAAGCTACGTACACACGTTAGACTTTTATCGGCCAATTATCGGGCGAAAATCTGTCGTGTGTACAGCCGGTGTCGTGTCGTCCATCGTCCGGACAACCGACCTGCCGGATCCACGGACGATAGCCGATCCTAATAAAAGGGAAGGGGGAGAGCGCGCAGCAGGGTACCGCTCCGTCGCTCTCCCCTCTCCATAGAGCATGAACGGTGCTGTATGTACAGCACCGTGCAGTCCCTTGTCATTGGAAAGGATCGTGAAAGATCCTTTCCAACGACAAAAATTGCAAGTGTGTACGCAGCTTTAGGCTGCCTTTAAAAATGAGTCATCGCTCTGCATTCTATGGAAAACCCATGCGTTACATTTCTGGATTTCGGTGTGAAATATTACCATAAGTGCGGGCCACATCTTTACTACCCAATATGACCCCTCCTTATAAACTGAGATTGTCCTCAATATTTCAGATCAATCCAACCATTTGCGGGTTGCTTTACACGTCTCACAAACCACAACACCTCTGTAATTAGGCCCTGATGGAGGCAGGAAACTCTTTACTTTACATTTGTATATCAGTTCCAGGGCAGAGTTCAGCTCAGAATCAAAATCTCAGAAGACAGGGAGAGAGAGAGAGAGAGAGAGAGAGAGAGAGAGAGAGAGAGACACGCTGAGCTTCAGGGGGCGGAGATTGGGTGGTACAAGAGCAGTCAAAGGGCGGAGACATGGAAATAACAGTGACCAGGGGGCGGGGAAAGGGAGGAGGTGTGGTTAAGGGAGTATAGAGTGACCAGAGGGCGGGGTTAGGGTGGTACCGAGCGGTCAGAGGGCGGAGCTAGGAAGATACAGAACAGCCCAGAGGGCGGGGATTGGAAAGAGAAAAGCGACCAGGGGGTGGTGCCATAAAAGTGGAGTACCTCAGAGGGCGGGGCCTTAAAGGTAAGGAGCGGGGTTGGGGCGGTACCTAAGTCAGTCGGCGGGGAAATTTCTCATTAATATTTTTTGACATCTGAACCTACAATGGGAATAAACTAAATTTGTATTCTTATCATTGTATGTGTGTAAATGTAGGTATTAAATGCTTCTCTGTTCTTACTAAACATCATTGAGCTTGGATTGGGATGCGAAAATGATCAGAGGGCGGGGCTACGGAGGTAGCGTAGACCAGAGGGCGGTACACATGTCACTGGGCGGGGTTAGGGCGGTACCCTGCTGTGAGTGGGCGGAGAATTCTAATTAATGTGTTTTTTTGGCATCTGAACCTACAATAGGCATAAACTAAGTTTGTTATCTTATTAAGCATTGATATTTATGTGCACATGATGTCCTGCAGAAGTGACAATGCTAGTGCTTGGGACAAACCATAATCTTGCAAGGATTGCCTGTAGAATAGTGACACCATGAAGATCCATTCCAAAACCAAAATGGTTGCTGAGCTGATGGATAGGGATAGTAAGCAAAATATCACCCCATCCGCATCACCCAACAGAAGGTGCAGCCACCATGCAGGGTGCTCATATCGAAGCTGGGTACTGCGCCAGACTAATCTCCATATTGGCATCATCTTTTGATGAGGCCAAAGTGTTCCATGTTGGATGATTTGGGTTGTATTAAGCCAAGATAATGAGTAGCATGCCCCAAGAATCTCAGATAATCTAGATAAGTTTATTGCTGTAGGAAAAGTGCAGAGAACATTAAAAAAATCAAATTTTTACCATAACAACGGCTCTGAAGAACCTGTTCAGGGGGAGCTTTTTCATTCCAATATACTTTTATAGGAATGTAAAACCTATTATTAAACAGGATTTATATAGCACCAACATGTTACACAGCACTATACATTATATAGGGGTTGCAAATGACAGACAGACACAGGAGGAGAGGACCCTGCCCCAAAGAGCTTAAAATCTAAAAGGTGGGGAAGTATCACACAATAGGAGGGGAGATATGGAATGGTTTGAGAAGTAGTGGGGGTTAATTTGATTCCAAGGTGAAATGGAAACGTTTGAAACAGCTCAGCTGAAGGTCACTGGGTGGTCAACTCAATCAATGAATTCTTGATGCCTGGTTCTTAGGGCATAGTGGTGGGCTGCAGCTCGGATCTACCGTCAGATATTGTAATTATGTATTGAGGGCAATTCCAAATGAATGGCACTGGAATTGAGCTGCAGCTTTCTCAAAAACTTGTATGGGAACTCAAGTTTGACAAATGTCAAACAAAAGTCTTTTAATCAAGACCTTACACTGTATTCTCACCTATGTATTTTAATTTGCATTGGTTTCCAATAAATCAGGGAATACTATGGCATGGTTTGTAATAAGTCAGATAGCTGTATGGCAGAATATGCAGTTCACAGTGGTATTTGATAATGCTCACAGGCAATTAAAGAAATTGCATTTTATCAATTTTCAATTAGCCAATAGGTTCCAATGGGCAGTTCAGAATGGTGCATGTTTATGTAAACATTCATAGACTTCCCACTGAAGCAGCAAGACGAAGGAGATATATCAGCCAGCTCTCACATCCATGTGGCAAGGGTACATTAGTCCAATACCCATTTGTTTGTGGTATATCTACTATCAAAAAGGCTTCCACTTTACCAATCCCCCCTCCCGTTAAATTGAACCAATATCTTTTTCCCCCAGAATGCATGCAGGCTAAATAAAATGAATGGTACTGCAATGCACTAAATCATAAGAGAAATACTGTCAGAGTTTTATCCTGTGTTCTGCAATGTCTTATTAAAACTCTGCTTTGCTCATTAAAAAGCACCCTCTATGTTGCAGCAATGAGGGGCGGTATTATATAGGTAAGGGACAACAGTCACTCTTGCCATTTCAGGCTGACTAAGGCCCAGTTAGCCCATATGCTTTTAGGCCAGGTTCACACCCAAACAGCAGCGCTAGTACAAAAAGAGCCAAGGTCTGCACATGTGACAGTGTGCGGTACTGTAAACCCTCCATTTATGCTCTATGGGTCTGCTACATGTAGTGACATGGAGTCAGCCCGAGCAGCAGCATTTCCTGACGTGAAGTAGTAAACTCACCAAAACCTCCCCACCGGTGTGTATTGGCCCTTGGTTTTCAAACTAATTTCCTAATGAGAGCCATACTACATAGTGAGACAGAATAAAGTCATAGGAGCACATTTGCAAGTCTGTAGTAGCTGTAATATAAAAAAAAAAAAAAAAAAAAAAAAAAAAAAAAAAAAAAAGCCACATACCCACAAACATTTTTCAAACATTTTATTAAACAGGTGCTAAACAAAAAAAGCACACAACCATACACGTAAAAAAAAAAATTCAAAAATAAAAACTAGCACAAGAGGCTTAACTTGTACTAAACAAGAACTGCGGGGAGGGAGTTATGATGATTCTTGATGTTACGATGCATGCTGGGCAGTGGAGAAGCACAGCTTCAAGGTGTATGGGTATGGTCCATCTGAAAAGTAGAAATAGAAAGATGTCACAATGCTGGCTAAAATGCAAAGCTAGTTAGAATGAGTTTTAATGTGCAAATTGACCACGATCATTGAAATTACATTGAAAGCCTGTGGTAATGATTTCAAATGAGTTTGCATTTTTCTACCTTTTTAACATGGGGGAAGGAAAGGAGGTCAGTCAGAAGAATGTCACCCTTACAGACAGCCAAAAAGATTATTGGTGTCTGTTAAACTGACCCGAGGCACAAATTGCACCCCAAGCAACCTCTGGAGGAACTTTAAGGTTAATTAACACTAAACCATGGGGTTTGCACCATCTGTAAAGAACAAGGAAAGCAAAGGCAGCAGAATGGGATACCTAGATTAACTGCCACAATGATTTTAGCCAAAGCACACTTGACCAAACCACCCCGGAACCATAATGCATGGTAAACAATCCTATTTTAAATACAGAACTCAAACGCCAGTTTGCTTGTTTAGGTCCAACTAAAGGCATTACCTTTGCAACGTTTGTTTCATTATTTTTTTCTGTTCATTAGTGGGACCATGCAACCATTGATAATATATTACTTAGGCCATTTACAAATATTATTCAGTATTTATATAGCGCTGACAAATATGCAGTGCTTTACATAGTCCTTAGTCATGTCACCAACTGTCCCTCAAAGGGGCCCACAATCTAATATCCCTACCATAATAGTCATATGTCATTAACCCAGTCAAAGGTCAAATTTGAGGGGGAAGCCAGTTTTTTGTTTTTTAGATGTGGGTGGAAATCCATAAAAACTTGGGGAAAACATGCAATTTACAAGTTCTTACAAAATTTACAAAAACACAAAACAAGCACTTACTAGGATTCTTCATCTGGTAGTGATTCAGGAGGCCAAGTGTTTCAAGGGCATCACTCTTAGATTCCCATTCAAGAAGGCCAGAAGAACTTCTCTCACCTACACAGAGGCAATATAAAAACAGATTACAAACACATTAATAATTGCTATTATATATACCAGATTAACAAATAAAAGTGTTAGTAATGTTCTCAATAGCATGTAAATATTAAAGCAGAACAATTTAGGCGGCTGGTGTTGCGCCCAAGGCTTGTTACATTGCATTACTTACTTTTGCCAGAAAACACTTTAACAGAAGATGGTTTCTTCAGGCCCAGTTCATCACTTATCTAGACAAGAAAAAAAAAAAAATGAAGCTGATTGCAGGAACCAATTTAAAGCAGGGAAAAAAGGAAAAAAAAAGTCTCTATAAATTCTTAACTAGCAATTCTAATAGGATACCTACTTCACTCATCCCCAGGAAGCTCTTGGTGCTCTTTCTTCTGCACATGCCCAAGCATGCAGAAGCAGCACTTTTGTCAAGAGGCAATCTCACGCGTGAAGAGCGAGATCAGCAAGTTTTTTCCCCAAACTACGTCACCCGATCTTGCACCTGCATCAGGTGACGTAGGAAGAAGAACCCAGAAGAAAAGGAGAAGATGGCGGCGCCTGGGGAGTCGGCCCGAAGACGGATCCTGGGAGAATGTGGGATCCGATGGAAGAAACTTCTAGACCGATCGACTGCTCTGCGGGATTGAAGTGTATTTTTTTTGTTTTGGTCACTTTTGCGTTTACTTCCTCTTTAAAAGGTGAGAAGAGCAAAGGGCATCAAGCAGCCGTTACCATCATTCCAGCGGTTAGGTAAGCCGAGTTATGCCTATGAAGATGTTCGCAGTTACAAAGCCAAAGGAATTATGTAGAGCAGACCCCAACCCCCAGTCCTCTAGTGAGCTGCGAGAGCACATAGACCAGCAGTGGTCTGCAGCTCTAGCCGGTGCACACTGTCAGGGGAAGGCACTGGCCAAAACCCGCAGACCACGTGTCTCGTAGGGATTGCAGGCTCAGGGTTGTGGGCAGGTTGTGTCTCTGGGTCCGAGACCACGATGGGAGAGTTGATGGGTTCTGGCATTTTGATGTCACTCAGGGGGAAGATTCTTCCCCTTTGAGTGACACAGTCCGAAGTCTGTAGATTCAGTGGTCCGTGTGCTTAAAAGGGTTAGGATCTTGCACTGCCCTCCGAGTATTTTTGCTAAATTGGCACAACAGTGGCCAACATGAGACTACCTGACTAAATCATCTTTGCCAAGCCAAAAAAGTCTTCTACCCTTCAAGCCACTGCAATCTAAATATTTTAGAATGCCACGAAGTCAAAGTTATAATTTACCATCTTACCTCAAGGAAGTTCTGCTCAGACACCTCTGGAGGAGCATTGAAGAAATGCAAAACATTACTAGGCTGCTGGATGCGATTTTTGGCAGCCTGTTCTGGGGAAGTGAAACGGTTGTTTCTGGAGCCACTGAACACTTTAAAACTGCAGGACCCATCCTCTAAGCCATAAGACTGACCAGGCACAATAGACTGCTGCTTTGATACACTAGAAGATAAAAGGGAGAAGGCCAGTAGGTAAAAGTGTTACAAGTTTTAGAACCTACAATACAAGATATATAAATGGTGGCTTACCACACACTAAGCTTCTGCCCAAACATATAATTATTGTTCAGATGGGTAATCGCTCTATCCACTGCATAGCCATCACCCATCTCCACCATACAGGCTCCAGGCTTGCTCTTCATGAACTTGACCTAAAAAAGGTCATCATGACATTAAAAACTGCATTCCAAAGATTTTTCATTTCTTACCAGTAGTCTTATGAAACTTGTATTTTACCTTCTCTACATTGCCATACAGACAAAATACATTAAACACTCGGTCACAGTTCATTTTGATTGGGTCGAGTCCATAAACCATTATCACTGGACTGTCAGCATGAGGACCATATTCTGGGGGTGGTGGTGGGGGGTGACCATACTGAGGACCATAGCGACTAGGACCTCTACGGGGAGCTCCTACAGGGGGAGGACCCATCCTTCGTCCCTCATAATGGGGAGGTGGAGGACCATATGCGTCATCATGGTAGTGTCCATGGTATCCACCATGAGGGCCGCCACCTGCAAAGAAAGTATTAGTGAGGTTTATTTTATAGAATGTAGAGATATTGTTCATCACCATCAAAACAGGATAACCAGTCAGTTTATGGTAAGGGAGCCCAAAGAGGAACTAAAAGCGCTCCCACTACAACACTGTACAATACAAATATTTTTAACCAGTGATACATGCACCCCCCAGGGGCACCTCTGGTTAATAAATTCATGATAATTTAGAATATACGCCATCCAGACCATCATTGGATTTCCTTACCATACTCTGCAGGGTGGTCTCCCAACAACGGTGGGTTCCTCTGGCGTTTGTTAGGGTTACCTCCAGCATCAACTAAAAATATTTGAAAATAAAGGAGCGATGAGTACCCTACAGATGCTGTATCAAATCCCCACTGTCTAATCAAAGAGAAAGTGACAGTAAAGCCCCCTCCCCAAATATACTGATTAAGAGAGCTGTGTATCAAGGCTTTGAAGCATTAAATCTCCATATTACTAGACAGCGACAGCCCCATTCACATTAGATTCCCATCCTAAAAAATAAACAAACACCTCCCCAAACTCTGAAGAGAAAAGAAAAAAAAAAAAAAAAAAAAAAATTCTTCCTGTAACAAAGAAACCTTGATACACAGATCAACCCTTTGCCCCCTCCCCCTGAAATCAAACACCACCCTGGCCAAGCACAAGACAAGTCATTGGAAAGATTGAGCACAAAGATTGAAAAAGAATTTACTTACTGCTGAGTCCCATTGACAAAAACATTTCTGCATTTTTCTTACCATTGGATACCTCATATGTGCGTAAGCAGAGCTCTGAAAGGTGCCGCCCCGCCATACACACGCAGCGACCCTGCATCACATGGTTTCAGTCATGAGTTACATCGAAGGGCAAAGACAATGCAACAATTGGCATTCTGTAAAAGGATCACATGTTGCTAACATGTTTTTCCATGTTCTGTGTGCTCCATGTGCTTTGTGTTTCTTGTGGTAATGCTGCTAGCTGGTGTCTGACCCCCGTCACACGTCCTGTATCTTGTCGGGGGTGTAAGCTTATGTTCGCCTCTTCTGGGCTTGGCTGAGGTGAGAAGGAACTGTTTGTTGTATGGAGAGTTTTTGAGGACCGCGTGGTGTTAATGTTGTAGCATGTCCCGTCTTTGCCTGCCATGGCGTGTGCCGACCCACTTCTGTGCCCGTTACATGACTGTGTTCATTGTGAAAATACACTGCTATGGCATAAGGCACTCAAGTTTTCTCTGTACTTTTAAAGAGAAATGTCTGTTGTAATGTTGAGATCATTCTCTGTACTGGGTCATGCCTGCAGCGTGTTGAGAGCATCTCTGTACTTGTAACATGTTGAAGCCCCACATTCAGCGACTTGTTCTTGGATCACCATGTGATGTTCTTCGTGTGTGACCTCTGCAGAAGGCCTGGTAAACTTTGCGATGCATGTTTCCGTTGTGACTCACTACACTGTGTGTTTTAACAATGTGCAGATGGGGGGCCTGTCAGTCCTGGACCACAAGAGGGAGCTGGAAAAATACACCCCTTAGAGGGAGATTTATAAAAAACCAACACTACCACCTCTTGGGTCAGCTGGAGACAATACCCTCATAACAGACAGCACTGAGCCGGCCCCCGCACATACATTCTAGTATGTACCTTGGAAAAGAAATGTGTTAGCTTTCCTTATGTAATGCCATTAATTGCTCCAGGGAGAAACTGCCTGGTGCTAAACAACTCAGATAATATAGCATGATCTCAAGATCATAGTTTGAATTTGACTGCAATGCCTATGCTGTAGGTGCCCTAACTGACAGGCAAAACCTTTAACCCGTCTGACACTCATTTAACGTTAAGCAACCAAGTTTCTGGGTGTCCAAGAGACAAAATCAATGGCATTACAAAGTGTGACGTGCCAGTCTGGTGCATTTGATCAGACTAGTGAAGAAAGCATGTATAGGAAGAACATAAAAAGAATGATCATTACCTTGCCCACTCAGTGCTGGGTTAGTGTAGTCCCAAGTGTCCTGATCATTTTTAAAGACATTCAGTCTTGTAGGCTAAGAAAAGAGAAATCAAGAAACAGGTTCATTCATCGATTGTTTATTTCTAAATGCCACGGTAAAGCACCTCTAATTTTATAACATTTACCAAGCTCATCATTCTGCTTACCTTGGCATATTCAATCTTTAGTGTGCAGCATCCAGAGTAAATGTCAGCCCCGTTAAGAGAGGCCTTAGCACGCTGAGCGCTCTGGACAGAGTCAAACGTTCAGAAAGTTAAGGAAAAGCTAGTTTAAATATAAACAAGTTTAAATTTTATCATGCTTGCTAAGCAAGTGATTTTTTGGTAACTTCTGGACTTACCCAATATTCCTAAAAAAATGAATTAGCTGGTCTATTTACCAACAGTGTACTGTAAACGCAAACATTACATAGATTTAGTCTGTTTCATACAAACTAAAATACTGAATAGATATGGTGAAAACAAAACTGCTAAAGAGGAATTGCTGAGAACATAAAGTCACTAAATGTCTCTGAAACACCAAGGCCAACAGGAGTGTGTCATTACATTGCCAGCTGCTAGTATCCACAGCCTTTAATAAAAAGATCAGCATGAATTGATCCTGCCTAGTATCTGTGTATTCATGCAACTGCAGTTCCAGTCGTGTAAACTATGTACTCTAAATATATTTGTTCCTAAATACATAAAAAAAAAACAAAAAAAGAGTGATTCGGCAATAAGTAGGTTTAACCTTATGACTCCCGACTTTCCAAAGCTTTGTATAGAGCACAAAGTTGAAAATGTAACACTGGTAGCATCGGTGATCTGCCACTTCCATGACATACAACACTTAAACGCTTACAATAATAGTAAAAAAAAAATAAAAAATAAAATAAAAGCTGCCAGTAGTCTGATTAGCTCCTGAAGTGTTTGCGCCACCACATGACAAAATGATTATTATCTGCCAGACTGTTCATATTTAGTAGCCACTTGGCTCAAAGAGACATCCATTACGTTTACTGATTAGAATATATAATAAAAAGGATATTCCACCATAGCTTGCACTCCATTCTTTCTGAAAATCACAATCCGCTGGACAGGTCCACATGGATTACAGATAGTGTACAGCACATCCTATGGGGGAGAAACAAGACATTGCAGTTAAGCTGAACAAATTAGCCCAGTACATGTCTGAAGTAATCTTGTTTAAAAGCTACAACAACTTATAGGTGAAGATGACAGCCAAAACAGGAAACCGGGCGTGTTTTACTTACTGTAGTGATAGAATAGATGGGGTTTAGAATGGTGAACAGAAGGATGTTGTTGACACCTCTGGAGTCATCTCCTGTATCAACAGGGCGAGAGATCTTCTGACTGGTGGAGTAATTGATGAAGGCAGGATGGCCACCCACATAGATCTGATTGTCTGCAGCATAGTTTACAGCATTGCAAGCTCCTAGAATGTCCTCAAACTCCACCAGCGCTTGCCTCTTCTTAGGCATCACTACCACATAGCTACAAACAAAAACCCAGTGGGAACTTTGATTACATTTCTATATAAACTATAAAGGTCAACATTTTGAAAAGCTCAGTAAGATTTCAGGCTCATAAGCAGAACAGCTTTTACTGTTGCAAAGCATTATACACGTTTTTAAAGTGGAACTAAACTCAAAATTAAAAAAAAAAAAAAAATAAAAAAAAGTACACATGCATTTAATTCTGCAGATCTTTGGGGAGGTTTCTTCATTTGGGTGCCGCCTCATCCCGGTGTATAGGAAGCACCAGGTGCCGACATCTCTCCTTCCTACATCACACAATCGTGGACTGTGCAGGCGCAGAATTGGGGTGACATAGATGGGGAAAAAAGATGGCTGATATCAACGCACATGCCCAAGATTCGCAAATTTTTTCCTCCATTGAAGAAAGGGCTTCTTCTGCGCATGCTCTAAATCGGCCAAAAGCCTCACAGGATGGGTGACACAATGATCCCAGGAGGGTTTGCACTCATTCTTGATTTTTTTTTTTTTTTTTTAAATAAAGGTGTTGCACCTCAAAAATTGTAGGTTTTTTTCCCTCTATATAAAACCCTTTTATGTAAAGTAGAAATTTTTGAGTTTAGGTTCGCTTTAATATTGATCTAATAGTAAACTTACAACCTCAAGGTTTCAGGAAGTAACACAGGCCACTGTGTTTGTGGTAAAGACATTACCTTATAGTTCCAAATTCCTGAAGTGCCTCAGCAAGGTCAGCTTCCACCACGCCATCAACCAGTCCCCTCACGTGGACCACCGGGGATGCCGGGGTCTTGTGAGGGTCCTCATATCCTTCCTGAAAAAAAAAAAAAAAAAAGCAGAGAATGAGATTCAGTGGGAAGAGGACTAGAAGACGCGCTCCAAAACTATAGACTACTGCGGAAAATCTGCTTTTTTGGTTTCCATTTTAATGGGCTATTTATTGATCAATAGGTCAAGACAGCCTGGAAGATCATGCCAGTTCTTACAAGCTGGAGGGAGGTAATGAACAGCCTGAAATGAAGAATTGATGCAGAAGCTGCATTAGTGAACCGGGAAGAGTCACCTGCACAGCAGAGTTTTACAAACCACAATGTCGTACAGATAATTGTGAGAATGCACAAAAACATTTTTTGCAGCCATTAACACAACCCATTCCTTTAACCTGTATCTAAACTATTAGGCCATGCATCCAACTGTATTCAATGTCTTGTTCATTAAGAATAGTCGTGACTCAGAAAATGGAAAAAGGACCCTGCTAGTTGAGATTAAAATCTAGTCGGAGTGAATGCATTCCAAATCCAGAGGCCAATTCTACACAATGAGATCTTTTGTGAAGGCCCAAGTGTGTTCCCACAAAGCCAGCACAGTACACAGAGAGGCCAGTGTACGAGCTTCATGCATATAAAAGTCAAGGACTGCAGCGTTACAGTGCAGAGAAGGGTTGGTGGCTGCAAACTAAATATAAGTATGCAGGCTTCAAATTCATAGCCCTGAGATAATCTGGTTACCCATCCTCTACATCCTGAATGCTGCAGAATAAATATGTATCAGTGAATGTAGGGATTTTATCTAGAGAGCCATCTGCCTCCACTTGCCAATTGCATTTAGGAAAGGTCGCTTGGACTGCAATTGTAGCTCTATAGATGCAAATGAGAAGTTCACAAAACCTGCACAGCTGGGTCAACAATGCACACAGAGCAAACATTACCTTAAAAAGGATAAATCAATAGCCAGATGGTATGTGCAGGAGTCTCACCATCTGTCTATGTACAACTAAACTTCTAGCCTTGGTTCTAAGTGGGACTTGGTAACTTGTAGCAAATTAAATCCAAACACATTAGGGGTCTGTTTACATACTTGCTGTTATGTGCACAGCATCTGGCTGCAATTACATTTTAAATGGCAATGCACCTAGGGAGCAAAGCTAAACACTTGTTCTCAAACACCATCAATAACCCTTCATGACCATCTGACATTTTCATATAATATATAATTTATATCTGACATTCTTGTTATGCTGCCAAATGATTGACATTTTAATATTATATATATCTTATACACATTTTATCTGATGTTTAGTTCCACTATGGTCTCTACAATACCCTGAGAATGCCTAAGGGCAAAACGCATCAGGATCGATACCATTGTCCTGTTTGTTTACTGTTATCTCCATATTCTACTGACCTATGATTGTCCACAAGAGATATTTGTATGGGTTAGTGATAGTAGAACTATTTAGAAATAAGACATCTAAGCCGATGACCAAATATGTGTATGCTAAATATACCCTGTTTCCCCGATGATAAGACACTGTCTTATTTTTTGGGGAAACACGGTATGTATAAACTCCATCCCAGTTTTCTCCTCCCATATATTAAAGCATACCTAAACTCAGAATTATCACCTTAAATAAAAGGGTAGACAACCCTTTATGTAAGGTAAAAATTCATTTTTTTTTTTTTTAGGTGCAATAGAAAAATTTGCAATCTCACGCATGTGCAGCGAGATCGGCAAACTTTATTTCATCCTACATCACCCGATCTCACACCTGCGCCGGGTGACATACGATGAAAAACCAGGAAGAGGAGAAGATGGCCACACCTGGAGGCACCACAAACAAGCCAGTCTCAGACTTTCCATAGAGGTTGTCTGTGTTTCCTTGGGCTGTGACTGACTTATAATCTAATGGTGGCCACTTGCAAACCAGCAATGGTCACAACGCAAGGTATGAAATTTTATAACCAACCATCAATGTCGATGGCATTTTTCCAATTGACAGCCAACTAACTTATTTTTAGGCAATTCTCAGAGGTTAAAGTGGTGAAAGGGCGATCTAGAAGTTATTCTAAATATTTACACAAACCTGTAGTTGGTCTCTTTTAAGCTCGGCCCTCTTCTAACCACCATGTTTGTCTTTTAAAGCAGCTTTAACGCTCAAGATAGGAAATCATAATTTGATTATAATCAGCTTATGTACAAACTATTTGTCACGCTGTTATAGCTAAAGGTAACCCCTGCTTCGATATATAATCACATCCTCTGTTTGAATAGCCTAGATTTGGCTACAGACCACTTCAACAGATGGATGTTACCAGGTGGCCATGGTGCCGATTCCCTTGAATGTGATTCTATAGTAATCCAGAAAACCTTACAGATAGAATCCTTGGAGACCAGCCAGCTGTAGTGTAGCGAGATCTATGGCCTAAGGATGGTGTCCATGATATCCTTTGCTTAACACGCAGCATCTCAAAAACCAGGTGCCAATCAGAACCGCACCTCACCACCACCCATTCTAAACATCTGGCAAACAATACTGGAGGGTGGATCAACCCAGCCAACTCTGTTTTATGTCAACATTGCTTTCCTTCCTGGCCTAATTATCAGCACACTGCCTAAACAAACCTATAATAGTAGGTATGAACAAGCATGAAGCAGGGTTATCAGAAATGTCACTGTGACCGCCAGGTTCAAGTTGGCATGCCTCCATCTGTGATGCCAAGATCCTGGCATGCAGAGCGAGGCACATTTATTTAATGTAAAGGTAGTCTCATGCAACAATGACAACACATAAAGTGTCAATGCTGGCACACTTACAGGGCAACAGGATAAATAATGTACTTTAAATCAGGAAAAGAGGAATGCATTCTAAAGACTAGGTGGCATTCAATACACCAAAACGCATCAGCTTTGACTACTAACCCATTTCAGTGTTTATTTTTAATTAACCCAGAAATTTTAAGCTGGGAGGGAAAAATTTGTAGGTGGGTGGCAGCCCCAGTATTGTAACCCCAACTCTTTCAGTAACCACCCAAAAAAAGCCGGGTGGTTACTGAAAAGTTCCAGGTGGTCCAAACTAAAAGGGCCTGGGGAGAACACTGCATTACCTCTGGACACAGATTTGTATCCACCAGTTATCCTCACTGGATGCCAATTTGCTTTGACCTCAACTACCATATTGCACCCTGTTAGAACGGGGCATCAGTTTTCTTCAGTCCATCACTACCAGCCCAAACTATCCTAAATTTGTCAATCTATAAACTGGGCACATTTCTATCCAGCTCAACTATCAAGTATGGGCACCACAACAACCCTATATCTAAAAAATGGGCACAGAATTTTATCAAGCTCAGTTAGAAGTCCAGTTTATCTCAAGTCTGGCCACCAAAACCAAATCAACCCAGGATACCATGCTGTGTCCTCTCCAGGACTGGGTGCAAACCTAAATGGAAGAACCACTTGAACTCTGAGCAATGCACATTGGGTCGAGGTCCTTCCTCACCAATGATGGAAATTTCTTAGTTTGCAACCCATAAAAACTCACAGCGGGCACACTTACAGCTCAACAGGATAATAGATGTCAATTTGCATCAACCGCAAATACCAACTCACGCCCTCTTAGAAATGGGCATCAGCCCTTGACAACCAGCACATACTATCCTAATATTAAGCACCAACCACATAAGAACTGGGTACATTCCTACCCAGCTAATATCAGCCCAACAAAGTCTGGGCATTCCATGTCCTCCTCACAATTTAGCAGATAATGCTGATGCAAATGTGTCCAGTCTTTAAACGAAATGGGTTAGAAGTCAGGGTTGATGTGGCCATCTTCCACCTTACGTCCAAAAACTGGTCATAGATTTGCATCAAACTCAACTACCATGTCAAGTCTAAGCACCAACACATTAACCGCATCTTCCATGTCATAACCTAGAAACTGGGCACATTTCTACCCAGCTCATATAGCAGCCTCATCTAGGGACCAAGCAAACCTCAATTCCCATTCTATATTCAAAATCTGGGCATCAAGAGCCCAACTACCAGGCCATGCCATCTCAGGACTGGGCACCAACCCATATGAACCTTAACTTCCAACACAAAGCATCTAAATACTGAACACATTTCTATACCACTCAACCAGGCACCACACTGACCTCAATGTTTCACCTGATATCTAAACACTGAGGACATTTCTACCCAGCTGATCAAGAACATCTGGGCACCACACCGCCTCAACTTTAACCCGATACCTAAACACTGGGCACAGACTTATATCAAGCTAGACTACCAAGCCGTAACATCTCATATGTGGGCACTAACCCATACGAACCATAACATCAGGGCACCACACTGGCCTTAGTGTCTAACCCATCGGTCACAGATTTAAATCAAGCTCTACTACGAGGCCATGTAATCTCAAGCTACAGGCACTAACCCATAGGAAGGAAGCTCAACTTCCAAAACACAAAGCATCTAATAACTGGGCATTATTATTATTATTATTATTATTATTAAACAGGATTTATATAGCGCCAACATATTACGCAGCGCTGTATATTAAATAGGGATTGCAAATGACAGACTAATACAGACAGTGATACAGGAGGAGAGGACCCTGCCCCGAAGAGCTTACAATCTAGTAGGTGGGGGAATTTTACACACAATAGGATGGGCGATATGTAGTGGTGGGAAGTAATGAGGGTTTAGCAGACAGAAGATGGGTAGGCAAGTTTGAAAAAATGAGTTTTGAGCGCTCTTTTAAATGAGCAGAAAGTAGGAGCAAGCCGAATAGGGCGAGGAAGACCATTCCAGAGAGTTGGAGCAGCTCTAGCGAAGTCGTGTGACGAGGTTATGAACCGTGCGTGTGATGAGGTTATGAGTGAGGAAGTCATTAGTAGATCATTGGAGGAGCGGAGGGAGCAGCAGGGGGAGTATTTTTTAACCATGTCAGAGATGTAAGTGGGACAAGAACTGTGGGGGGATTTGAAGGCAAAGCACAGGAGCTTAAATTTGATTCTAAGGTGAAATGGAAGCCAATGGAGAGAACTACAAAGAGATGCAGCAGAAGAGGAGCGGTGGGAAGGATGGATGAGTCTGGCTGCAGCATTCATAATAGATTGTAGAGGAGAGAGTCGGGTTAGTGGAATACCAGTGAGCACGATGTTACAGTAGTCCAGACGAGAGATAAGAGCGTGTACAAGGAGTTTGGTGGTCATTATTGCACCCAGCTCAACCAGAACTTCCAGCCATCAAACCTGTCTCAATGTATCACCTGATGTCTAAAGAGTGGGCACAGATTTACATTAAGCCGGACTACCAACCCATAGCATTTCAACCTTAGAATCAAGCGCCTGTGCTTTGCCTTCAAATCCCTCCACAGTTCTTCCCCCACTTACATTTCTGTTAAAATACTCCCCCAGCCACTTTCTCTGCTCCTTCGATGACCTACTAATGACTTCCTCGCTCATAACCTCATCACATGCATGGCTCCAGGACTTTACTAGAGTCGCCCCAACTGCCTGGAATAGTCTTCCTCATCCTATTCGGCTTGCTCCTACTTTCTGCTCATTTAAAAGAGCACTCAAAACCCATTTTTTCAAACTTGCCTACCCATCTTCTGTCTTTTGAAACCGTCACTACTTCCCATCACTACATATCTCCCCTCCTATTGTGTGTTACTTCCCCCACCTACTAGATTGTAAGCTCTTCAGGGCTGGGTCCTCTTCTCCTGTGTCACAGTCTGTATTCCTGTCATTTGCAACCCCGATTTAATGTACAGCGCTGCATAATATGTTGGCACTATTATTAATAATGATAATAATTATTATAATGAAGTCCAGGCACCAACCCTTTATGAGCCAGAACATCTGGGCACCACACTGGCATCAACTATCACCCAATATCTAAACACCGGGCACAGATTTACATCAAGCCAGACTACCAGGCCCTTCCATCAAACCATTCAACCCCCAACTACCAACCAGCACCCCCTCCAGGGCCTGGGTGCCAAATAAAGCAGAAGGTCTACTTGAACCCTGTGCAATGGGGTTGAGGTCTTTCTTGGGACTTTTGTGTAACACAGAGCAGACAAAAACCTTGTGTAAGGAATTCCTCCGATCCATACAAGAATGGGCACTCATGATACCTTGCAAGGAAGATGGCAAAACCTTCACATTGGCAACTCGGAAAGAACCCAGATTAACCCATCATTTTAATGTCTCTTTGCAAGATCTTTAGAGTCCTACAGGAAAGCAATTGGGAAAGGGGAGGCCAGAAAATATTCCATTTACCAGCACTCCTGGTCACCTGACCCTTGGTAAAGAACAATAGCAGAGAGTGTATTGGTCAAGCAAACTCTAATAATGCTTTTGGCTTCTATCTTTGCATTGTGATATCCAGGAGGCCCAAATGATGTGCACATCTGCCTCCATAAAGATTTAGTACACAATAGTATTATGCTACATAAGATGCTTTTAAGGCTTTCAGTGTGAGCACAAAAGACTACATTTCCCAGCATGCATTATAAGGGAGGAAGCATGCAATGCATGCTGGGATTCGTAGTCCCCCTTCCATAGAAGGGTCATGAATGACACCACTGTATATAAGCACAGCACCATACAAAGCAGAATAGAGTTCGGCCAGCGCTCAGTCACTATGCTTACCGCACTGGCCGCCACGTTGTCTTCTGTCCCGTCGGTCTTCTGCCTTTTCGGAGCTCGGCCACCCTCCGTCCCGTAATACGCAGACCTTCCTCCCACCGCTGCAGCTGCCGCCATCTTCAGAGTTCCGCCGGGACTGAGAAACCCGTAACATGGCGCCGGGGCTAAACCCGCAACGCCACGCCTACTTACTTCATCCTTATAGGCTTGCCGTAACATTGTTTCGTAAATACGTATTTCTATTGGCTACTACAGCACGCAACTCAGAAATCAAAACAATGCATTGGATAAATTGAGAAGAGGTGGGCTTTAAGAGGCCGCAATTCTATTGGGGAAAAAGACGCCAATAAAATTATAGGTACGCCTGTGATATAATCTGATTGGTTGCTCACTACATAAGCCAAGGAGGTGTGAGGAGCCGCCATCTTGTTCGTTGTAACCTCGTAATGGCGCCTCATTCATTAGATATTGCTCACTTTGAGACGGCGCCAAACCAACATTTTACAAATAAATGTCCTGAGGGAAAAAGTCGTGGTTGCAGAATTATCCTCTTTATGCCCCATTGTGAAACGGAGGGCTATTGGACTATGCTGTAAATATTAGAAGCTGAAACAAAGGGCTGTATGCCTGGTTGCTGTGGGCAACACAAACGCAATTGTAGCTGTGGTAATACAAAGAGTTTCTATTTATTTAATATTACAGAACATTTCTCCTTGAAACGTGTCTCATACTCACCCTTGATGTTATAAATGCATTAAACCCCAATTATTAGTTCCCTCATGTCTTCTAACCTCACTATAAATAGGGGTGCGGCTGTCAGCGGAAAGAAAAAGGCGCCAAAAATCCCCCAAATGTGCTGCGTTGGACGTTAAAATTGCATATAGAGTGCTGGGGTGCATTGTCACGTGTTATTATTGCACCAAAAACGTACATGCGCTATTTATTTTATCGCAGGGCACAGCCTTGTGTTACCGAGTATTGTGGTGCACTTAGAGCAGGTGACCGGGGCCCCAATACATCAATATGCAATGCTGCAGAGCAACAGTGTGACATTTGCATCAAATTCTGATGTTTCCCTTATTCCACAAAGGATTCACCTTGAAGCCAGATAAAAATCTGCCCCTACCTGTCCCCAGAGACCACCAAACTCCTTGTACACTCTCTAATCATCTCTCCTCTGGACTACTGTAACCTCCTCCTCTTTGGTACTCCACTAACCCGACTCTCTCCTCTACAATCTATTATGAATGCTGCAGCCAGACTCATCCATCCTTCCCTCCTCTTCTGCTGCATCTCTTTGCAGATCTCTTCATTGGCTTCCATTTCACCTTAGAATCAAATTCAAGCTCCTGTGCTTTGCCGTCAAATCCCTGCACAGTTCTTGTCCCACTTACGTTTCTGACCTGATAGAAAAATACTCCCCCTGCCGCTCTCTTCACTCCTCCAATGACCTACTAATGACTTCCTCACTCATAACCTCATCACATGCAGGGCTCCAAGACTTTTCCAGAGCTGCCCCAACTCTCTGGAATGGTCTTCCTCGTCTTTTTCGGCTTGGTCCTACTTTCTGCTCATTTAATAGAGCACTCAAAACATGTGTTCAAACGCACCTACTCGTCTTCTTCTGTCTTTTAAAATCGTCTCAACTTCCCATCACTACATATCTCCCGTCCTATTGTGTGATACTTCCCACACCTAGATTGTAAGCTCTTTGGGGCAGGGTCCTCCCCTCCAATGTTACTGTCTGTATTAATTTGTCAGCCTCTATTTAATGTACAGCGATGCATAATATGTTGGCACTATATAAATCCTGTTTATTATTATTATTATTATTATTAATAATAATAATAATAATAATAATAATATACGCATCTGAATCCCTCACCCGGGATCCTTAAAGATGCCATATAACGTCTGCCTCTGCTGGATTCAGAAAGGACCCCTACAGCTAAACAGCCAATAGAAAATGTCTATATCATACAGAACTGGACACCCAAAACCACCCCAACTAAAAGCCACATTAAAGGACGGAGCATCACGTGACTGCAGCTTTAGATGTGGGTTTGCAATTTGGCTGGAGATCGGCTTTAAGGCGTCCTCCTGCTTATTAATACGTTGTCAACGCAGAAAAAAAGTACCTGAACCATTTCTGTTTTCAACAGCGCACCATTACCCATCGATGGTTTACATCTGTTTGAATGTGCACATGTGTTGTGGTGTACTAGGCATGTTCATTGGGCTGCCATCAAAGGTGGGGCTCTTAGTTCTTTGGGATGACTTCTCCCCTCAGCAATAAATGTATTAATATTTTTAATAATATTAATAAACAGGATTTATAAAGCGCCAACATATTACGCAGGGCTGTATATTAAATAGGGGTTGCAAATGACAGACAGACATTGACACAGGAGGAGGAGAGGACCCTGCCCCGAAGAGCTTACAATCTAGGAGGTGGGGGAAGTAGCACACAATAGGAAGGGAGATATGTAGTGGTGGGAAGTAGCGAGGGTTTAAGAGACAGAAGACGACGGGTAGGTGAGTTTGAAATGAAGGGTTTTGAGTGCTCTTTTAAATGAGCAGAAAGTAAGAGCAAGCCGAATAGGACGAGGAAGACCATTCCAGAGAGTCGGGGCAGCTCTAGAAAGTTATCTGTATGACATAATGTGTTATCTGTATGACTTAATGTAATCACACAAAAAAGTATAGTTATATGTCCTACCCCCACGGTACTCAGGGGTGGGTAACATAGACTGACCCACCCCCTGCTATCAGAAGCCACACCTACCCCTAGACTTTTTTTGTACACAAGGAAATATATAACTGTTAAGGCACTGGGTCACGGTGGGCTGATCTCTGCATCCTAGGTAGGGGATCAGTTTAGATGCAGTATTTTAATGCACAAATGCTTCCTCCATAAAGTCAGCAGACGTGCAAGCATTAGGCTGCCTTTAAAAATGAGTCATCGCCCTGCATTCAATGGACACCCATGCGTTACATTTCTGGATTTCGGTGTGAAATGTTACCATAACAGCGGGCCACATCTTTACTACCCAATATGACCCCTCCTTATGAACTGAGATTGTCCTCAATATTTCAGATCAATCCAACCATTTGCGGGTTGCTTTATTGGAGCAGATCATCAACACGTCTCACAAACCACAACACCTCTGTAATTAGGCCCCGATGGAGGCAGGAAACTCCTTACTTTACATGTTGTATATCAGTTCCAGGGCAGAGAAGAAGTCTAGCTCTGTGCAGGAATTGTTCTTTCAATCACTACCCAATTACACATGTGGTTTCATTTTTGATTTTTGCACAGTCAGGATAAAGGCTTCAATGCGGATCTATCCATCTATCAATGCTTACCAAGTACATTCAGTCCCTATAAGTAGTCAATTGTGGTTTGGTATAAAAAATAGGGTGCACCAGTGTGTACATATATTGAATTTAATATGAGGGATGATGACACATTACAGTTATTATAATTAACTATGACATATAAACCAGACACAAGCTAGCATTGTTCAGACTAAGCTGTTCCCAGATGGCAAGTGACTGCTGGTAGGTGCCCAGGACCAGTAACAGGTGGGTAACCACAGGGCTTCAGGTGTTTGCTTGCAGGTAAATGGAGAGATTTTTAAAAATATTTTTATATGCACTTATTGATGAGCGATCGGAGCAATTATTTGCTGTCTAGTGATGAGCGATTGGAGCAATTACTTGCTCTTTATTGAGGAGCGATCAGAACAATTACTTGCTCTTTATTGAGGAGCGATCAGAACAATTACTTGCTCTCTATTATTGATCGATCGGAGCAATTACTTGCTCTCTGTTAATGAGCGTTTGGAGCAATTTCTTGCTCTCTATTAATGAGCGATCAGAACAATTTTTATTGATAAGCGATTGGAGCAAATACTTGTTCTCTATTGATGAGTGATCGGAGCAATACTTGTTCTCTATTGATGAGTGATCGGAGCAATACTTGTTCTCTATTGATGAGTGATCGGAGCAATTACTTGCTCTCTATTGATGAGTGATCGGAGCAATTACTTGCTCTCTATTGATGAGTGATCAGAGCAATTACTTGATCGATATTGATGAGCAATGAGAGTGATAACAAGCACTTGGATGCTGAGAAACCATCTGCAAAATTGCACACCAATGCTACCACAAGCTAAAATGGAAGAAAGAATTAACCCATTCATTCCAATGTTACCCATTTTTAGGGGGCGGCTTGATAAAGTTAACCACAGCGGTAGCTCTTACAAAATATCAGAACCCAAACCTAGTGTTATCCCACCTGCAGACAGACAAACAACTCCATTGCTCCCTTTACTTCATTATCTCACAGCCGGCCATGCAGCCCGTCATTGTGTCTGCTCTGCTCGTGCCTACTCAGAAGTCTAAATATACAAAGCCTATTTGTAGAACCTGATGGCGATCTACAAGTAACAATATTTGTTCTTTGTTGAAGAAAATGTTCATGGCGTGTGCTGAAGCACAATGGGCAGACTTGTAAGGCAGCTCAGACTGCTAGCATACAATAAAGCACAACTATGGCCACCCATTTACCACGCTTAAAGGGGAACTAAATCTCCATTGGTGTGGGGGAGCTTTGGCTTTACATACTTGCAGATTAGGGTGCACTCTTACCTTTCTCTAAGCACCCTAAAGGTCCAGGATCTTGTCACCGCTGCACCCCCAAAGCTCCCATCTTCACCACAAACTCCTCCAGGTCCACAGGGATGTATATAGTGCAGGGTACGCAAATCAAAAAGCCACCAGGAGACAGGAAAGTTTTTTTTTTTGGAAAAAAAGACTTACCGTAGCTTGTCTTTTACCTTTACCTCCTGGTGACATTTTCATGGGGCTAAGTTCTGTTTCAATTAGAAGTACATATACACAGGTGGCTCATAGTCACCCTGTCAAGTCCCACAAACTTGATCCTACTACAAAGCAGAGTAGTCACTCCTATGTTGCCTTTGCCGGCCTTGCTGTACAGTAAGATAAAACATGTTTGCAGGGGATGTGTCTATCAGCATTCTTGCCAATTTATGAATCTGTAGCTTGTCAATCAGCACCTGGTCACACCTAGTCCTGCCCACTACTTTCTGTTGCTGAAAACCGCTGTGTCTGGGAAGAAGGAGACACCTATATAGGATGTTTTAGCATACTGAAGAAAAGGTAAAAAAAAAAAAAAAAAGGTGTTTAACTTGCCTTAAGCTGCGTACACACGTGCAATTTTTGTCGTTGGAAAGGATCTTTCACGATCCTTTCCAACGACAAAGGACTACACGATGCATGAACGTACATACAGCACCGTTCTGCTCTATGGAGAGGGGAGGGGGAGAGCGACGGAGCGGCACCCTGCTGCGCGCTCTCCCCCTTCCCTTTCATTAGGATCTCTCGTCGTTGATTGTCGGTGGATCCGCCAGGACGGTCGTTCGGACGATGGACGCCGTCGACTGTACACACGCCAGATTTTCCTCCGATATCTGGCCGATGCCGATTATCGGGCGATAAAAATCTGACGTGTGTACGCAGCTTTAGACTTGTATATTTTATTTGAAGGGAGTAGTACTTGTTTAGATTGTCATACAAGGGCGATTAGTTCTAGTTGATACATGCAAAAGAAAATAAAAGTGGACTTGAGAGATGTGATTGGACCAGGTGCTTTGGGATCCCATTTTAAATAAATGACCATACAATGAAACACACAAGCACAATGCATTATGGTAACTGTAAACACAGCACTTAGCTATAACACAGCCTAATGTACAAGGGGATCAGATAGGGTGGTAGATAGGGGACCCGATGGTCAAGGAAGACAAAGGACTTTCTGTCCACTTCTCATCACCTGGCCTTCTTTGTTGGCAGACCAGACTTTTTGGAGCACCAAGCTTCATATTTCCCCCTTACACTTCCCAGCAATTTCATAAAGATAAACTTAAAACACAATTTTTCCTGACAACACTGAGCTCTGGTCTATCAACATAGAAATTAAAAATAATGTTCTTCTCTGTCCTAGCTATGTGTTCCTAATCTACCACAAATTTAGTAAGTTGTACAAATAGACACTGATGGAGAGGGAGAACCTTCGTTTTAGGTTTTTCAGTCTGTGTGTGTTTTGGAAAGAGATTTGCCTTCATTACTTGGTGTGGTGACCAAGACAGGAAGTGAGAAGAAATCTTTGTATTGGTGACATATAGCATCAGGTTTGTTGCTTATGTGGATATTAGGGAAATGTCCGTTTCTTAGGATGAGGGAAACCAACAGGACACAACATGAAAAACACTTTTGCTTTAGATATAGTTAGGTGCTCTATAGAGAGGAGAGGAGGAGAACGACAGCTGTGCTCTCTCTCCTTCATTTTCATTATGGTCATGTACACACGCCAGATTCTTGTCCAGTATCAGCCCTGAGACGATTATCGGATGAGAATCATCTGACGTGTAAATAGCCTTGGGATACATCCTATATTTCGTGCTTAACCTACAAATGTCGGTTAACTAACTTTCCCCAGAGACAGTGAGACTTAGTTTTCCAATTCCTAACTTAGGGTAAAAATAAAATACTACCACATGAAAAACTCATTATTGGAAAATAACAAAATCAGCTTTTGTTACAAAATTTATCTACAATCCAGAGGTATTCCTCATATAATTTGTTTTCTGCTTTTTCCTCAGTTTGATGACCCACATCATTCAACTCACTTCCTCAGAGCTCAGGTCCTGAAACTGCCCCAGTCTAGGACTAGACAGTGAAAGGAAAAGAAGCAGATTGATAAGCTCACCTCAGGTACTTAAAAAAAATCTGGTACATTTATTGATTGTAGATCTTT
>NC_092871.1:16913358-16931836 GCF_032062135.1 Pyxicephalus adspersus
CCCCAATGTTTTTACAGTATGTTACATTTGCATGTTTTTTTTTTTAAAGCAGCCCATTTATTCAACTGGTTTGCCAGCACACCAAAACACAACAAATAAAGTGCACAAGAATTAATTCCCAGCAGACTGGGATACCAAACATCTTACGTGCATGTGCCAGGTATGCATGTGCACTCCATCATCTTTCTTTATTCTCCTCTACTGGATCCCAAGCTCCAGCCGTCTTGATTGGTAGGATGAGGATAATCACACACCCCCTCTAACACCCACAAACAGCAAATATTTCTAAAAAACAATCTTAAAACAACTGAAAGTTTAGTGTTTCTGTTGCGGAACTTTGAGAAAGAAATACTTCAGAGTACAAGCAGCTAGAGAGGTCAGTGAGGACCTTTTTTTATGGTTCTTTCTTTTGTAAATTCTTGAAGGTTCATAGCAGAGGTTCACTTAAGAAGTGTCCTGAATATCTCATATAACAGGACAATTTACCAAGCCAATTTTGATTTATCTACAAACGAGAACACACCCCACTTCTACCTGCACATTCCTACTGGTATATCTCTGACAGGTTGCCAGTAAAAATGTGTGGGAGAGTTCTGGCTTTTAAGTGCAGAATGTGCAACGGACTGTAGACTTTCTAACTGCGTCATATTTTGGTAAATAAGAGCTGGAATCGATGAATGTTGTTTGGATTTTTTTCTTACCAATTCCAGTTCCCTATTATAAAATGAAAAAGTAAAGTAAGGCTACATACACGTGCAATAATTGTCATTGGAATGGATCTTTCACCATCTTTTCCAACGACAAAGGACTGCACAATGCATGAACAAGAGCTGTACATACAGCACTGTTTTGCTCCATAGCAGGGGTGTCAAACTCAAATACACAGAGGGCCAAAATAAAAACTTAGACAAAGTCATGGGCCATCCTTGAAATTTATTGAAAAAATTGAGGAAATGTTTCCTTCTCATTAGATTTAAACCCTTTTCATATGGAAACAAAGAGGGTTTGCTTCACATTCAATCTGGAAGCTTATAATAGACAAAGAGGCATAAACATTTTTTTTTTTTTTAATTTTAAGAAAAAATCCTATGCCTCTTTCTCTATTTGTAGCCTTTTGAGTTTTTTTTGCACAGGCTACCAATAATAATAACAATATTCTTCTAGGAAAATGCAACCATTCAAGTCCATGCCTTGGAGTAGCAAGGAAAAGGGAGAGTGCTGGAAATGCCAGATGCAGCCAATACGGAGCTAAATCGTATGAGTGGCCCGCCGCTGAAACTCCCTCTTCATTGAAATAGCGCTGCTACTGAAATTCCCACCATTATTTGTGTCTATAAAATAGTCCAATGCGGGGCCACGCATAGGCAGAGAGCCCGCTGGTCTATAGACGAGTGTGATGCCTGGAACTGTAGTAGCGGCGCTATTTCAATGCAGAGGCGGGCCAGTTGCTGTTCATATTTAGGATTACTTTGGGGGGCAAAAAAAAGGATGTTGGGAGCCAGATTTGGCCCCCGGGCCGAAGTTTGACACCCCTGCTCTATAGAGAGGGGAGATTGACAGAGTGGCACCCCGCGGCACTCTCTCCCCTTCACTTCCATTACGATCATTCCTCGTCCGTCCTCCATTGAACTGCCAGTATAGTCGTTAAGACAACGAGCGATGTACATACACCAGATTCTGGTCTGATCTCCGCCGTGAAGCGATCGGAGGAGAACCATCTGACGTGTGTATGTAGCCCTAGGCTACTTCAACAGGATGAGATGGAGGAGTATTGGACACCTTATATACCACTCTAGAAGAGGATTTTTTACAATGCCATGTAAACAACCATTTACATTTTGCACAGCAGCATTTTTCACCCTTTTTAACATAAGGAAACCCTTGAAAAAAACTTTAGGGTTTTCAAGGAACCCCTGCTTTAACTACTATTTTCACAGCTCACAGTACATTAGTGTGGTGATCAGTGGGAAGAATGCCTCTTACATTGCTGGCCAATGATAAGAATGTCACCCTTACAGATAGCCAAAAAGATAATTGGTGTCACTTACACTGACCCGAGAGACACAAACATTTTTTAAGGAACCCCTAGCAAGCTCTGGTTGAGAAACATTGGTGCACAGTGAGTTCTCCGGAACCACGTTGGCAGGACAATACCTTTACCTGAAGGTTAGCAGAACCCCAAAACCAGATACCCCTTAATCTAAATAAAAAAACATTCAATATTCATATTTAGCTATTTTATGTGTATTAAAAAAAATGATCTAACAGACAGCTGGACTGCATGCATAGGTAGTGTAACTCTTACCAGGGATCTTTTGTCTTCAAGCTAAGGTTTCTTGCTCTCAGTCTCTCACCAGCAGACTTACCCCATCCCTAACAAATGACCAATCAATTGCATAACCCATGCTGGTCATACACACATCATTCATTAAACCCAATTTTATTCCAGCCTTTGACTATAAAAACAGATGACGGCAACCCACCACCATCTGTTTCAATCATTACTGTTTCGGCAGAAAGTGTTGGCAGTAAGTTGCATTGTTTGATCATTTTTGTGAAAACTGGCTGAAAGGCACCTGATTTATGGCCAACATTTGTACATGTTCAGAAGCAGCTGAGGCAAGTGTGTGTCCCCTCCACAATCCAGAGAGCCACTAAGGCCAATTATGAAAACACGGGGCAGTGATACTTCCCAAAAGAAAACAAAAACAGCAGTGAAATTTTTTACAGGTCTAAATATAATCCAACATTGAAATTTTTGCTAATAGATGCACTTTAAACCTTTATTGGAGCTATTCTAAACAGGGTATATTAATTATTTTATAACCCCCAATATAATAAAGGTAACCTGTTGTATGGAACCATTGAAAATATGGGATTAAAAAAAAAAAAAACAGTTGGAGTCATGGTTTTACACTAACCTTTACTTCTTCTTCTGTTAAAAGTGGTTGTGCTGTGTGAATACAGGTAGTCCTCGAGTTAAGGACATCCGACATACAGACGACTTCTAGATACAAACAGGGCTTCTTCCCTGCTCGCCCGTGTGCAAGACGAGCCCCCTTCAGTGGGCGATTTGCATGACTTGCAGAAGAAATCTTTTGCTAAACACCGTTGAGACTGAGCTCTTCTGCAAGCTCTTGTAACTGTTTAATGAACAAGACAAACTCTGAAGTTGTTTCTTTTGACATATCAAAGCACCGCTTGCTTCAGTTCAAGTTAATGAATGTCTAGGCTCTATTAGGATTTGTTTTTCCTTTGTTTGTGATTAAATCACAGTGAGGATTTTATACAGTAACTGACACTACGCTGCCTAATATTTTGAGACAAATATCTTTCCTAATTGCATTTATTAAAATAATGTGCCTGTTCTGACTTACATACAAACTCAACTTAAGAACATATCTACAGTCCTTATCTCATATGTAACCCAGGGACTACCTGTAAATACAACTGAGCTGTGCAGCAGGCACCAGAGCTTGTCCACATTGACTGCCATGTCCATGCATGAGCTGTGCACCCTTGATTCAAGCCAATGGTTTGTAAGTGGATTATGAACTTTCTATAGAATCATATGAGAAGTGCACATGGTGAATACGCAGGTCTGACTTGGGTTTCAGAAGGCGGTCCTACGACTTTATTTGATTTCACTATATCAGTAATAGGTATAAAACTGATAGAGAGACTGGGCAACTTTGTCATTAAAGTTGTAATAGCCAAACTCATAAAAGTAAGAAAAATAAAAAGCTCTAGAAGGTAAAGTATGGCCCCCACAGAGCCGGTAACAGTTCTTTGAAAAAACCTACCTGCCTAAAGAAAATTGCCTGGAAGAACTGAACTGAAGGGTGCACATACTATAAATCAATATATTATTCTTTATGCCCTGTATGTTAATAAGTGATAAACTATTTATTGATTATTTTGAACTTTGGTAATTGCCCTTCTCACAAAACACTAACTACAGGCTTTGGGACTGGCCAGTGCAGGGTAGGAATGACATGTCTGTGCCAAATTCAATGCGATGTCAGTAAACCTAACAGTTTAATTATAGGCGGTTGAGAAAAGACATGGAAAACCAAGGGAATTCATAGTTTTCCTTCTCCATTCTCCTTTAATCAAGTAGCTTTCTTCTTGAGAACATGCTCCATGGAACTTCTTAATAAACCAAATTCTCATGGAGTTCAAGAGCAAGCGGAAAACTGCATTACTAGGCTTTAAAAATTTGCTGGATCTTAGTCAGCAGTGCAGCCATACTACTACTTTGTGAATGTGCTCCTCAGTTTTGCTTTCTCTTTTTACTCCAAAATATTAAAGTAAAGCCTGCCAGGGATATTTCCACCTGCTTTCTTTATGTGTACATTGAGCTGCACATTTATGATGAGCAAGATTCTGCGCTGAGATGAAGTAGCTCCCATGTAAATATTCAGGAACTACATTATTCAGACTTTTGATCTGGGGAACATCTGATTGCCTCATGAAATCAGGAAGGAGTTTTTTTTTTCGCCTGTTGGAGCAAATTGTAGGGTTTTTTTGCCTTCCTCTGGACCAACTTTGTCCATAGGGTTTTATATCTGGGATATGTTTATTTTCCCTAGTGGTTGAACTTGATGGACTTTTTTCAACCTGACTTACTAAGTAACTCTGTAATTCCCACCCAGCCACAGATGTCGATTCAATACTTTAAACCCAGAAGAAGACCGAGTGAAGATATGAGCAACTGCAATAAGGGACAGCGCAGCCAGCGTATTGCTGGAAGGGGGTGCTTTGGCAGGTAAGTGTGCCATAATGTAAGTCCCTAATGGAGCACATTTGTACATTATGGAAAGACCCTAAACACTTGCAGCAAAGTTTTATTCTACGTCACAGAACAAATTCAACATTTTTTCTAAGATTGGATTTGAACAGAACATTTTCTGAGAGTAAAAGTAATATGCACACAAAAACAAACCATTTACACCTGCTGACAAACAGCAATACCCCTGTAGTCTTAGTGGCTCTGGATACGAGTGCTGCAAATCCTATTTAGTGCTGCACACTGTCATTTTCACACAAATATTAAAACACATCCCTTGTAACACACACATTTGGATGCATTGTTGAAATTTTATTGATCAGTTGAAGTTTTAAGCAATACAACATGAAACAAAAATCTTATCTGAAGGAAATAATTTTAGAAAAGAAAGAGCCTTCGTGCGCGTTGGGGAATGGTGGGCTGGAAAAAAAATGAAGGAAGTCTGCATAGCTCAGCAATGTAAGTCAGTAAGAATTACATCCTGCCACTCCATCTTTTCAACATTGTAGCAGAACCAATGTCAGACAATATTGCCCATTAGGCTGGAAGACTGAGCCAGACCAAAAGTATCTTAAGAGTATGATGGCCTCATAATCAACAATTAACACTGCATTATATCACCATATTGGAGGCAACTTTAGAAAGAAAAAACAAAAATTATCAACAAGACTTGCTACAAAAAGTGCAAGTAAATTGACTGGTTTCATTTTATTATTAAAAAAGACAATTGGCCAAACTGAGGTTAAACCACAAATTTGGTTATCACAAACAAAACAAAAAAATAGGGTTTTATAACATAATATGAGTGACATGGCAGGCACTTTTAGGATTGGATACATAATGTAGTATAAGTACACTGCTCAGAAAACAAACCATCTACTGTTTTCCCCAGCCCCTTTTAGCTGGGTGCACCACCCGGCACTTTTTAGTAACCATCCGGCTGCTTTTTGGTGGTTACTGAATAGTTGGGTCACAATACCCACCCGCCAACAGCTTTTTCCCACCCAGCTCAAAAAAATTCTGGGGTGAACACCCACATAATTTGTAATCGTTTTTCTTGCTCCATAAAATATGTAACAGCCAAAGATGGACACATTTATATAACAGACACTCCAATCAAGGGGTTAGCAGGCAGTTTTAGGCGTAGGCTTAATTAAAAAAAAAAAAAGGGGGGGGGGGGGGGAGTGCTGTTAATTTTTAGATGCCTTGACTACCTGGCCTCCTGTGGTATCAGGTCCAGAATAGGAGCATCTGGATTACTGTTTGGACCATCCTTGTGTACAGATCTGTAATCTGTAGGCCTATACGTGCCTACGTAATATACCATCACGGTACATATACCAGGGCACATTTTGTTATTACTAACAATGGAATGAAGTGAAAAATTGGAAGCACTGGTAAAAAAAAAAACATGGATGGAGAAGGTTAACAAAAATAAGTCAAAAACAGTTTATGGAATGCTAGGACAGGAATCCGTTAATGGTTTAAATGAATGAAAATTCTGCTCTCAGAATTGCAACATGCACTGAACATCAGGCTTGTCAACTAATGAACGTGGCTTCGGAATAAACAGATTTTGCTGATGAAAACACATTTGCAAAGCATTATTAAGTTCAGGCACAGGTCTGGTATGAAATGTTACACTATAAGAAGAATGCATCCATGATAATGTAACACTAAAACGTCCCCATGTGAATCGTATGCTTTTACTGCCAGGCCGTTGCAAAGATCTTGCTGCAGAAGTTAACAGCCCTTTTTGTTAACAGTACATGGGGAGCAGACTGAGGTGTGACTGCTGAGGTCTGAAGGAAGATTGAATGTCCAGTTGTGTTAACTGCTTCATACCAATAATTAAGGCAGATATTGCAAGGGGCTGTCATCAGTATCCTGCAAGTTCTTTTGCAGCTCAGCAGCACCAAAATCTCCCTTTAACTTTTCACCATAACAAAATGGGCCACTCAGATTTGGTTGATGAGGAACACTCCTTTAAAGCTCCTCTAGCGAGCCATTAAAATTACAGAAAAAAAAATTATATATATTAAAAAAAAAAAAAAAAACACACCATAAAAAGAAGACTTTAAGATTTGTAATTTGAAGTTAGCCACATGAGGCCCTCATAGAGTCCCTCTCCAGTGTTGGCACAAGATGGCTGGACGTACCAGTTCCTATCCCTGATACGGGTTAGTCCGAGCTTTTCCTGGATTTCATGTGGCTTCATGGCATCCACCAGGTCCTGTTTGTTGGCAAAAATTAGAATAATGGCATCCCTCATTTCTCGGTCGTTAATTATGCGGTGGAGCTCCTGCCGTGCCTCATCTATACGATCTCGGTCAGCACAGTCTACCACAAATATGAGGCCTTGCGTGCCCGTGTAATAGTGCCGCCAGAGGGGACGGATCTTGTCCTGGCCGCCAACGTCCCACACGTTGAACTTGACATTCTTGTAGGTTACGGTTTCCACGTTGAAGCCCACAGTGGGAATGGTGGTAACAGACTGGCCCAGCTTGAGCTTGTACAAAATGGTGGTCTTCCCAGCGGCATCCAGACCCAACATCAATATTCGCATCTCTTTGTTCCCAAACACTCTGGATAGCATATGCCCCATGATGGAGGCTTAGAGTCCATACACATAGGCTGGTAAGGAAGAAAGGAGAGACAGTTAATTTTCAATACCAAAATATCCATAGTTTAAAGCATTATACACACATTAAAGTAAACTCAAATGTTCATTTTCTTGCTGGGATATAATATGTAATTCTAAATTACCTTTAATGAAAACAACTGTGCTTTAGGTTCTGTGTTGGCCACATATTAAAATATCTAGGTATTTCATTATCTGGGGTCTGCTGAAAGGCCGGGTTACCAATCTTAGGCTACATACACGCGTTAGATTTTTGATTTTTTTTACGATCCTTTCCGACAACAAAAGACTGAATGATGCAAGAATGAGTGCTGTACATACACCGCCATTCTGTTCTATGGAGAAGGAAGGGGGAGAGGGAAGGGGGGAAAACGATGGAGCGGCACCCCGCTGTTCTCTCTCCTTTACTTGTATTATGATCTTTCGTCCTGGCGGATGCACAAACGACATCAGACAAGCACCGTACACATGTGAGATTCTCATCCGATACCAGCCCTGAAGCAATAATCAGACGAGAATCATCTGACATGTGTACGCGTGTAAACAAGATAGCAATGCATGATGCAGATGTAACAATCAGGACAACACTAAGTAAATACTTTGCTGAGCTTTGTTTTTCTACAGAACTATTATTAACAATACTATTAATACATCCTTTTGTCCCCTCTATTAGAAGGCTGGTTGGTAGGGATCAGAAATTCTTGCTAAGTGCACTATATTATGGAACAACACTACTTAACCAGTTTTATACTCTCACACACAAATCATTCCCTCATTTATCCCTATGCTATGTATATCCCCTTATGTTTCTTAAAGAAGTGAGTGGCCTGAATCAGAAGCCATTACTTATTCTAGGTGTTGCTCCACTCCTTCTCCAATGTGGCTAAGCTGTGCAGTATGATGTACAGAAATACTTTTCGCAATCGACCTACCATGAAAGAGCCACTTCTCTGTAAGCTTCCTAATTGGGCCATATGGAAAAAAGGATACTGCCTTCCACCAGCCTATAGCAGAACTTAGCAAGCCCTTAGCCTCGGGTTCCTGCCGATATCAATTTGTGTGGAGTAGGGTATACATAGCATAGGAAGGATGAGTACAGTAGAACCCCGATTATCCGGAACTCAGATAACCGGCACCCGACAGCTCTGCTTTCTTGATTGCTCCTGCCAGCCTTAGTGGAGCTGTGGCATGTATTCTGCATCCAAGAACATATGCCACAGCTCCGCTTGTGCTGCGCAGCAATCATGAAAGCGGAGCTATCAGCATAGCAGAGCTCCGCTCCGTGATTGGCTGAAGAAAGAGAAACCCTGATGATGGCTCAAGTGTCATCAGGGTTTCCCTTTTCACAGCCATTCAGCACTAGAGGTAAATGGGGACAAGTCTCCCCATTCAAGTCTAGTGCTGGAAGGCTGAGAAAAGGAAAAAGGAATTATCCTTAGTTAACCAGAAACTACACATATTCGGAATCGACCATTCCCCGTGGGTGCCTGGATAACGAGGTTCTACTGTAATTTGTATTAAAGTAGCATTTATCCCTAACTGCCTGAATAAATAGGATCTTCCTATAACATTTCTGCACTTGTTCTTCCAACCATGCAAGAGAATGCTCTCCTAAGCTAAGTATACACAACCAGTGTTCTCTCCAGACCCTTTTAGCTGGGCGTACCACCCAGCACTTTTCAGTAACCACCTGGCTGTTTTTGGGAGGTTACTGAAAAGTTGGGTCACAATACAGAAAAACACTGCACACTAGATCATTGCCAGAGACAAATGGTCATGCTCATCTTAGGAGAGAATCTGACACGTATAAGGCGTCCACCCAACTCACCCCTTAGGACACATTCATGAAAGATGATTAAGAACGACTGTTATGCAAGACAAGTGAGGTGAGCTTGCTCACTTGTTTTCTCCTCTTCCCTCTCCATAGAACAGGAATGAGCTGTGCTTACAGCACTTGTTCCTACATCATGGGAAATGATCAAATCTAACATTAGTATGCAGCTTTAGACATAGTTCTAGATTAGAGACATGAGCCACGATTACTACTAGAAGAACCTTTACTATATATACAGGAACAAAATATACAGCACAAACAACAGTGGGAGGTTGTAAATACAATGGGCTCACTGTATGGAAAGGGCAGGAGACATTTCTTTGTTGCACAGTCAAAAGACAGGGCCCTTATGCCTGCAAGTTTGTATCAGTTGTTTACATGGCATGACTCACAATACTTTGCAGTTCTGGAAATCTGAGTGGTTCAGACAAACAAAATTTAGATATTGTGAAAGCCAAAACAGAACAAAATGACTGCAGTCACTGGTTACTGCCATATATTAAAGTGTGAGCCTTCATACTTGCCAATAGGTTTGAAACTACGCTCAACAAGCTTTGCGATGAGGACACTCCCGCCTGATAATACATCAGTCATTTAATTTTTCTTATGACCAAATTTATGTGCACTGATGAAGTTATAACTAACTGGTGGAGGGTTAAAACCACTGTCAGGTTATTACCAACTGTACCCATGTGATAAGGACCTATTTGTAATGATCATCAATGTTTCTGAGAATTAAAAAGTAGTAAAGAGGAGAAATCCTAGTAGGGACACTTACACTTGTTGTTCTCACAACCATCCCAGTGTTCCCCCAGGCCCTTTTAGCCGGGCGATTTTCAGTACCCGACTGTAAAACTGAGGTTAACCCCCCACCCCACTATTCGTTTTGGCTTCAGATGTACCCTTAAAAACAGAACTAAAAGTAAAATCTGCGATCAGACAATTATTGCAGATAGGACAGGTGACAGCCCATCTGCAATAATCCCCCCTACTTGTCCGATTGCTCTGGGTATTTGTCAAAAAACTGAACTGTGCATGCGCAGCTTGAGCCCTAGTATCACCTAGCAATCCCGGCTTCCCCTGCACATGCCGGGAATGAATAAACTCCAATTCGTTATATCATCCTGGTCTGGCCAATCCAGATGTCTAAAGTAAGTGTACTGACAATTTCCCTATGCTAAGAACGTAGCTGGACCTGCTCCATGCCACAATAATACGATAATACTGAAGACTGGAGGCTAAAGAAACAGCAACACACCCATAAGGTCCTCATTCTGCTCTCTCCTTTTGTTAGCAAGTTTCAGAGGCACAGAAAGTTGGCTCTGTTATCCAATAAGAGAATAGAATTGCCAGTCAAAAATGAGGTAACCAACACCTACATAACAGAACCATGAATCAATATTTATTAAACTACCGATATGGAACGTTCTTCTGTTGACCAAGTGCAGGAGTTTGGAACTGAGGTGATTAAGGTCCCTATAGCTTAATATTGTTGCAAAACTGGCGAGCACCAATCAATGCTGAGAGTAAATTGCTGCTGAAATCTGATTAATGTCATGTGGTGTGCAGCCGTAATCTGGATAAACAATCAATATCAAGGCAATATCATTACCCTGATCATAGTGTGCAGCCACCACAAGTCTAGTCCCAGAAGAGCTCCGTTTACACTGAGAATAAGGCTACGCACACACGTCTGATCATTCTTGTCTGATAATCATCTCAGGGCAGATATTGGATAAGAATCTGGCATGTGTGAAGGAGAGAGCGCAGTGGGGTGCCGATCTGTAGTTCTCCCCCTTCCCTCTCTATAGAGCGGAATGATGTATGTACATTGCTCGTTCATGCATCGTGCAGTCTTTCATCGTTGGAAAGGATCGTGAAAGATCTTTCCAATGACAATAACTGCACGCATGTACCCCGTCTAAGAAGCCACCCCATTGTAAATTGCAATATTTGGTTATACTGCTGGGCTGGCTGACCTGCACCCTACAGCCAGAAGTCCTTGTATTGTTTGACGAGGTGGTCTTTGGAATGCTCCTGCAACCTTCAATTCCAGTTCAGTGGAGAAACCTGTTCAGTACCTGGTTTGATATGTCTATGTAAGCATAGAGGCAATCTTAGCTGGTTACATTGGGGCCTTGACCACCAGCAGTGTTCTCTGCAGACCAATTTTAGCTGGGTGTACCGCCCGGCACCTTTCAGTAATCCTTGGGTGGTTAGTGAAGAGTTAGGTCACAATACAGAGGCTGCTACCCACCTACAGCTTCTTTCCACACAGCTTAAAAAAATTTCAGGGAAGAATACTGACCCGCTTTTACTTTAATAAGACTATTGAGATCAGACAGCACAGCAGCCTCAAAAATATACTCTTTTGGCTTTTAAAGGTGCCCACATACAAAAGGTAGTCTTCTGATTAGGAATTATGTTGGTTCCCTCACCGTCTCCTCTCCCTAATTCTCCTTGCTAAGGCTTTTTAGGCAAATCATCTAACTGGCTATCCAGTCATCACAAGTGATCAATACTGATCATAGCCAATATTGCTCCCATTGTACCATACACATTCTCCTTTTCTATCCCTCCATATACCCAGCCATGCAACAAAACCCTGCTCTAGTCTGTCCACCAAAACCAAGTTATTCCCCAAATGGGGGCCACCATCTTGCTGAAACCAGACAGTCAATCACAGCCTGTACATCAAGGACACCTCAGCATTACCTTTCATGTGCTGCTCTCTGCAAATGACAAAAGCTGTAAGGAGGGATTACTGAGGGCTGGTGACTTTTTGACAAAAAAAAATCAAATCATACTGTAGGGACAGCATGAACATGATGGGAAGCAGAACGGTTGGTTTTAAACCAATTTCAACCAACTGCCGATGGATGCAACCTTCTACCAAGGGTTTATATTGGAATCCATGAAATAACTGAAACATTCGGTATTGAGTTGTCTCAATTGGTTAGGAAATGTTTGCAAAAGCCTAAGATTTGCAGAGGGTATAGGCAATTGTTGAAAAGTAGAACTATTCCATGTGTTCACATTTTCCTATCAGGATACTTTGCTTCACCTACTGACAGATATGTAAGTGAGACATGCATCAGGCCATACAGTAACGCTATGACACTGGAAACAATGACAAGGCCGTCCAGTTTATGCTATAAAGCAGAGTTTTTATATGCAATCCATTGTCAGGCAGATAGTTTTACAGGGTGTTTGATGTTGTCTAAATAGCAGATTTATATGCTCCACTTATTAAATAAAATGTGGCATTAACAACCTGAGTACCTATGCGTCACACAGCTTTATTTGCTTTTGAGCATGCTTTTGGTCTAAAATGGATTATCTGTTTTAATGTTTGCTGTTCCAGTAGATAACAAAATGATGTAAAAAAATGTACCAGAACTTGGCTGCTCACTGGCATAAAATGGCATTCATTGAAATATACACAACAAAGTATGGTGACTGGAAAGGAAATAGTCATATACAATACATAATTAGCTAGAACAAATCCTGTAGACCATCCAGACACTCTGTTTTAGAATTATTGCTGCACTTCCCTTTTACCATCATCCCTCAAAACCAGTGTTTCTCAGCCAGGGTTCCTTGAGCAATGAACAATTTGGGCCTCTCGGGTCAGTTACTACTGAAACGAACATTCGATCCAGTAATGCATGAGGCATTCTTCCCATGAACCACCAAGCTAATATACTGTATGCTTGGCACATCATAAATATCTGCAGGGGGCCTGAAAGTTATTCTGATGATTCCCCACTACAAGGACTGAAAAAAACCCCTTTAAGAGATGTCAAGAGATCGATATTTGTTCATGGTGACCTGGCAGTTGTAAACATAGTAATTGCATCTCTTGTGCACCCAAAAAAAAGCGAGGTAGGGCTTCTCTTCTGGGGTCAGGGAGGGCAATTTAAGTTTTTGGTTCACTTAGAAAGACAAAGAAACCCCTACTCCAAACCTGTCCATTCAACGCCGCACGACCCCTTCCAAACCTGTCCATTCAACGCCGCACGACCCCTTCCAAACCTGTCCATTCAACGCCGCACTATCCCTTCCTAACCTGTCCATTCCACGTCGCACTCCCCCATCCAAACCTGACTATTCCATGCTGCACTACTCCTTACGAACCTGTCCATTTCATTCGCACCCCCCTTTCCAAACCTGTCCATTTAATGCCGCACTACCCCTTCCAAACCTGTCCATTCCACAGCGCACTCCCCAACCAGAACCTGACCATTCTATGCTGCACTACCCCTTCCGAACCTCTCCATCCCACGCCGCATTCCCTCTTCCTTGTTTCCACACTACAATTATTATTAAACAGGATTTATATAGCGCCAACATATTACGCAGCGCTGTACATTAACAATACCTTCCTATGCATGACCATTCCTTACTAAAGCCCCCCACCCCTGTCTATACCACACGTCCCCATTCCATACAGTGATCCCTTCCCACACCTGACCCAACCTTACTGTACACCATACTCACTACTAACCTGCACCCATCTGACACATCTGGTCACTAAATACAGCACAACCCATCCCATAAGCCATTATTCCTTTCACCTGACACATTCTGATTCTTCTCACTACAAATCTTTAGCCTGGCTACCAATCCATTCTGTTCATACAAACCCCAAATACTTACAACATACAAAGGGGAAGGAAAAAAAGTAATATTATATCACAAACTATTCTTCTGAATACAATACAAAGTATACAAATATTATACAAAGTGTCATCATTATCAGATCTTAAAAGTTGAACACATTAGAAAAGTAGGAATTGTTTAGATGTTGCATAGGGCACACAAACACAAAATTCATTTTTTTTTTTTTGGAGAGCTCAAACTTTTTTACAGCTAGATCCAGATGACAACATTGGACAGCAGATTCTGATTTTTGATGACATCTTTATGATATAATGTGTGACAGCAGCACTGTATGTGTTACATTGTATTTGATTGTAAGTTCTTCGGGGCAGGGTCCTCTCCTCCTCCTCTGTCATTGTTTGTATCTGTCATTTGCAACCCCTAATTATTGTACAGCACTGTACAGTATGTTGGCGCTATATACATTATGATGTCACACATCCATACAGGGAGACAATGCTGGGGGAATGTATCCTATACCCACATACATGGATACATTGATCTATATGCAGCCATTGCTGGATACAATCCAGGACCATTAACACAAGTCTACACCCAGCAGCGTCCTCTGAAGTCATGGAGAGCTAACAATTCCCCCTCAGCACAATGCAAATCACAGCAATTATCTCTAAACACCACCTTCCCCATTATATTCCACACCCAGAGCCCGCCATATACAAAGCCTGGGCCAGTCCTCCCCCTGCTTCATACAGAAATCAGCACATACATGGCTCCCTGTGTCACAGCTGATGCTGGGTCCTCGCTGCCCCGGCTCCTGGTCCCGGAATCGGAAGGGCGCGGGCGGCAGCACCACTCCGACTCGCAGGGCGCATGTGCAAAGCCACTCCCACCCATCAGGCTACCATAATACTGCTATAGTATTCAATCTGCGCGTGCTCAATACTCTCAGGTCAGCCTTGGCATACAGCTCGCGCGTGCGCAGTAGACGTGGTCGACGAGTTTCACAATGCCCATTCAAAAGACCGGCTTGGCAGGTGGTGTGCGCGTGCGTGAAGCCGAACGTCTGACGTCAGTCAGCGGAAGCCATTTTGTTGTGGACCTCAGGCAAATATATACAAATATGGCGCCTTTTCAGATCCCAATTGGTGTGTATAAAGCAGTAACTTTATATATATATATATATATATATATATATATATATATATATATATATATATATATATATATATATATATATATAAATTGTATTAACATTACAACATTTATTTTAAGTTAGTCTTCTATGTAATGGTTTCAAAGTTTATCTTTTTTTTGCTATCTTGGGCTCTCTGGAAAGATTTCCATTTACTTCCTGTCTCAAGACATAACAGGAAATGAGAAAGGGTCTCCCCAAAATGAAGCCTTTTTGCATTTTTAGCAGAATATTTGGAAGATTTTGCCTTGTTACTAATTTAGTCATGCTATATTTTTCCTTTATTTCATACTGGCATCTTACATCTCGGTAAATTAATGTAAAACGGATGGATAAAAATGTATTTACCTTGAAATTGTGGCTAGTCTTGTAATACCTAGACTGAAGAACATAGGATTGTCATACCTCCCTCTATCAACGCCCGACCATAAACGCCTGGCTGCCTGACACCCAGCATTGCGCTGACTCTTTATGTCCCAGCTGGCAGTCATTCACATCCCCTCTTTAGGACGGTTTTAGGTCTCATGACTCCAGGGCTGATATAATGGGGATGGTACTGCGTGTAATGGGCAGCTTATTGTTAGAAAATAACAAAGGCCAGGGCTGACATTAGAAATGGTAAACCTGCAACCTGCAAAAGTGCAACCCCTATTTAATGTACACCGCTCTGTAATATGTTTGTGCTATATAAATCCTGTTTATTATTATTAGTAATAATAATAATGCTGAAGATTTTTTGGCCTACTTTTCCATAATATAATAGGCAGTTATATGCGCACGTAAACACCTACATTTGTTCATTACATTTGCAGACTCTGCCTCTTGCTTTGAACTAATACACAATGGCTGCATTTTACTTTTTGTTCTCACAATGCAAGCCTATAAGGTGTCCAACTCAAAACAATGCACTTCCTTTGTGACTCATATTTGCTTTCCTATAGCTCACAGGAAGCCAAGGAAGCTGCATTTCCAGCAAAAATCAACAGGTATTTCCTGGAAACTTTCTTGGAATGAAAAGTGAAAGTTAGATACACTTTAAGGGCATGTTCAGCCCTGAGCCTGAATCACACAATTCTGTCTGGCAGCGGCTAGGACTTTGACTTGCACACGGACTGCATTGCTAGTTCTTAAAGCGGATCTAAACTCAACATTTTTACATAAAAGGAAGACAACCCTTATATGTTAAGTAAAAATGTTATTATTTTTTTTTAAGTGAAACACCGCCACAGCGATCAAGACTAAATGGGAGCGCAGAGCCTCCACGGATACCTGCATCACGCATCCCAGGAGGCTCTGGCTGCTCCTTTTTTGGGCAAGTGCATAAATTTTATTATCTAAGGGTAAAGAGATGCCGATCTCACACATACGCAGTGAGATTGCTGTCTTTTTTCCCCTTTGCAGTGGGCTGTGTCAACCAATCTCATACCTGCACAGTGCAAGATCAGATGATGTAGGAAGAAGACTGGAAGAAAAAAAAGAAGTTGGCGACGCCTGGTGCTTCCTCTGCTCCGCAAAGAAGAGGAATTCTAGGATGACGCGGGACCGGATTGAGGGAAGGTCCAGTGCCATTGAGAGATCTGCAGGATTAAAGGTAAGTATGCTTTAAAGAACCAGAATCTGCACATTTGTCAGCAGTGAGTAGTACTGCACCACTTCCTGCCACCCCCATTTATTCTCTGGGGAACATGAGGAAGCACAGCAACCTCTCTGCCAGTCTGGCAGTCTTTACTAGTACCACTTACCGCCGCCCCCATTCATTCCCTATGAAATTGCTACCATGGGACATCCCCCAAGAGGCAGAGGTTCTTGGCATGAGGAAGTGGTGAACGCACTGCAACCACACAGCAAGTGTGAACCAAGCCTAAATCAGATCTGATCACTTGAGGCCTGATTTAATAAAGCTCTCCTAGGCTAGTGAGGATACACTTTGTTCAATGAAGCTGGGTGATCCAGCAAACCTGGATTGGATCTGGTCCAGGATTAAAAACATTTGTTAACAAATAGCAAATTACTTAAGAAATCTATTCCATGTTTGCTGGATCACCCAGCTTCACTGAAGAAGGTGTATCCTCTCTAGCCTTGAAGAGCTTTAATCAGACCCTTTCTAAGAAGTCCTTCACACGATTGTTTCTATTTTTACTCCTGCAAATATTTTATTTCACTTAATGAAATGTTTTCATGTTTCGTGAAAGGCCACTGACAATTATGGTAACTGAAATAAGGGTGCATTTTTATTTATTGAATTTTTTTATAGACCAATAGTGCATAAAATATCTTATTATAAAAAATCAAACAGTTCCCATAAATGTGTGTAAATTCTTCATAACTTTTCTGGTATATTATGTTGTGAAGCCTGAACTAGAGTTACAGTATATGATGATTTTATCTTGGTGTTTGTAGTCATCCCGAGTGCATAAAACTTATCTGCAAATACATGCTCTGCTTTTCATGTGTGACAGGTACAGTCATTCCATGAATACCGGATATTGTGGCATGTGCAGTGACCTCAATGACTTAGAATTGTCTTAGATTTTGTGAAACTTGCAGTTCTATTTAAAACACTGTTGTGTTGGTGTGAGTAGTGAAGCTTCCTGATAGTCCATTGCCTCGTGTTCAATATTGTGCAATGCTTGCAGTCATTCCATAGACAAGTCCTTAAACTTTCTTGTCTGGTTGAGCCTAACTTTGCTCACAGTTTTGTGCCTTTAATTATTTGTGAGTGATGTACTTCCATGGCTGGATACACATGAGTGACATCCAGTATCAGCATATATATCTTGGCTTATAGGATCCAAATATGAAATTAATGTTATTCAGTATCTTGAGTTTCTTGGGTAAAACATGTTAACCTATCAGAGGCTTCCTCTACTAACCACTGAACCATGCTTTTCACCTCTACCCGCAGTGATCTCCATTCTGCATCCTCCATCAGGTCATCATCATCATCATTTATCACGTCCGGTCTGCCCTCTCGGTTGTAGTCGTCAAAGTCCACTGTGTTTGGTACTGATTCCTGGTCTTGAAATATTGAACATTCTGTGTGTGGTTCCTTTGATTTTCTCTGTTTGATTGGAATCTCTGAAAAGACTTTTCCTAGTTCCTTACATTTTTTGACACTTTTGTTCTCTGGCAAATGACTCTCTGCGTCTCCTTCTGCAGGACTGTCTTGGTCAGTTATTGGGAATTTAGTCTTTCCCAAATGAGATTCATGTCTTTCCAGCTCTAGACAGAGTGCTATTGGTTTCCCTGTGTTCTCTATATTGTTGTTCTCGCCTAGCAAACAGTCTCCTATGGTCTGTATATGGCTTTCCTGCTCCATGTGTTCTACTTTTCCTTCTTTTTGAGTATAGGTTTCCTGTTCTAGAGACTGTTCTCCTGCTTTTCTTTCCTTCTGTATAT